>NW_028166549.1:62500-86404 GCF_964263955.1 Coregonus lavaretus
TACTGGAGAAGCAGGATGGGGAAGTATAGGTGGGAAACACAGGAGGCTGCTGAGGGGAGGACGGCTCATAATAATGGCTGGAATGGAGTGAATGGAATGGCATCACATGGAAACCAGTTGGTTGATATGTTGGATACCATTCCAGGAAACCAGTTGGTTGATATGTTGGATACCATTCCAGGAAACCAGTTGGTTGATATGTTGGATACCATTCCAGGAAACCAGTTGGTTGATATGTTGGATACCATTCCATTTATTCCCGTTCCAGTCATCACTATGAGCCTGTCCTCCCCAATTAAGGTGCCACTGGCCGCCTGTGGTGGGAACATTAACCTATGCTCTGGTAAATCTACAGTCTATAGGTGGCAACATCAACTTATAACCTGGTAAGTTTCTCCATGTTGTGTAAACTCCATCAAAGACATCATGTGACAGTTGAAGAGCAGTTTAAGAGTGCAGCGTTAGTCAGTTGCAGGTGCTGGATATGGCTAGGTGGGGACATCTCCTACCCAACCTAGAATCTGGTGGATCTACGGAGTCTCTTCTGAATTTTGTCTATGTTCCAATATCCGTACTAACATACATAGGGTTGCAAAATTTCCAGAAATCCTGGTTGGAGGACCCTTGATTTCCTTCTTATTCCCTCCTGATTCCAAGAATCCTCCAACTTGGATTTCGGGACAACCAGAGAATGTATTGAAAGTTCCTGGAATTTTGTAACCCTAAACATGAGAATGCATGCCAACACATTGCAACACATTCTAAGTAGTATGCTAGAGTAGATATGGGGCTTAGAGGAGGCGCTAAGAGGAGGCTGACGCTCATAAATTACCCGCTCCACTGGTGACTTAGTGATGATGACATCACAAGCAGCTCTGAGGATTTGCAATCTCAGGCAGACCACACCCCCGAGCTTTAGCGATCTAGAAACAATGACATTACTGTTTTTAGCAGATCTATCTGTGAATCCAACCTTAGGTGGGTTTGATGTCATGAGGGTTGCACAGGACTTTGTGGACCAACACGAAGCACCTAGTCTCAGGAGTTCTGAGTTCATGACTGTGAGTAGTTCATTTCCGCAACCTGCAAATGCCTGGTATTGTCATGGGGTCTTCAGACATGAGTCTGTGGGTCTCAGTGATATCTCTAAGTGAGAGTCTCACAGTGAGTCTTACCCTGAATGTGTGAATTGTGACATTCTATGTAACGTGACACTGAATCAGAGGCACCATAGGGGACAGTTAGATAACCCTAGGTGGCAGGGACAGTTCATTAATCACTCAGATGTTTAGTGATGGCACACAGATACACTCTTAGAAAAAAAGGTGCTATCTAAAACCTTAAAGGATTCTTCGGCTGTCTCCATAGGATAACCCTTTGAAGAACCCTTTTCGGGTTCCATGTAGAACCCTTTCCACAGAGGAACCAAAAAGGGTTCTACCTGGAACCAAAAAATCGTTATCCTATGGGGATTGCCAAATAACTGTTTTGGAGTGTAGAGGCAAGAAACAGATGCCTTTTTGTTGCTGTGTGAACCCATTGCTCTGTGGACCTATAGAGAAGAAAAGTTGCACACTCCCATGGCTCAGAAGCAATAAGCATACATTTCGTATATACTAAAGTTTCGACGGCAAGCTGCCTTCATCGGGGGTTAAAGGCTGTGCTAGAAAAACCCTGTCTATAAATGATTGAAGAATAGTTCATTTCTGCAACCTGCAAATACTGGATACTGTCAAGGGCCTTCCATTGTTTCAACCTGCAAACACCGGATACTGTCATGTGTTTCCCATTGTTTCAACCTGCAAACACCGGATACTGTCATGGGTTCCCCATTGTTTCAACCTGCAAACACCGGATACTATCATGGGTTCCCCATTGTTTCAACCTGCAAACACCGGATACTGTCATGGGTTCCCCATTGTTTCAACCTGCAAACACCGGATACTGTCATGGGTTTCCCATTGTTTCAACCTGCAAACACCGGATACTGTCATGGGTTCTTCCATTGTTTCAACCTGCAAACACCGGACACTGTCATGGGTTCTTCCATTGTTTTCCTAGAATTCCCAGGTTTTCTAGAAATCCTGGTTGGAGGATTCTGGATTTTCTACTTATTCCTTCCTGATTCCAGAAATCTTCCAACCAGGATTTCTGGAAAACATGGGAATTTTGGGGAAACGTACCAGAATTTTGCAACCCTAGTTGCAACCTGCAAAAACCTGGTACTACCATGAGGTCTCCAGTCCACAGTGAGTCTTACTCTGGATGCTTATATGAGATGTACACAATCACCTACACACTTTACAGTGTCCATATTGAGTACAGTTTACAAGGAGGGGTGAGGTGTGAGGTGTGAGGGGAGGGGTCTCCACAGTGAGTCTTACCCTGAAGGTTTGTCCCAGTCGTCTTCACTGAAGCCCCCGTCACTAAAGTGGTAGTTCTTACTACGGCGGGCTGCAGGAGGGGGACTGTTCCTCTGCTTGGCACTCCTCCACTCATGGGGGTGCAGGGCGATGCCTGCTGCCTGGTGGATGTAGGTTCCTGCAGAGGTGGGACGGAGATGGGCCATAGAGGGTTAGATAGACACAACATAGAAAGAGAGAGAGACAACATGCTCTACACAAATTCGACAACAAATGGAAGGACCATGAGAAAAAGGTGGATAGGGTATAATAAAACAATTATCTTGCTATTTATCAACCTGTATAAGGATACATGAACTATAGCATCATGGCTGAGGTTGTCCGGCCCTGGTCTCACCACAGACATCCTGTATAGACCTACCACTGGTCTCACCACAGACATCCTATATAGACCTACCACTGGTCTCACCACAGACATCCTGTACAGGCCTACCACTGGTCTCACCACAGACATCCTGTATAGACCTATCACTGGTCTCACCACAGACATCCTGTATAGACCTACCACTGGTCTCACCACAGACATCCTGTATAGGCCTACCACTGGTCTCACCACAGACATCCTGTATAGGCCTACCACTGGTCTCACCACAGACATCCTGTATAGGCCTACCACTGGTCTCACCACAGACATCCTGTATAGACCTACCACTGGTCTCACCACAGACATCCTGTATAGGCCTACCACTGGTCTCACCACAGACATCCTGTATAGACCTACCACTGGTCTCACCACAGACATCCTGTATAGGCCTACCACTGGTCTCACCACAGACATCCTGTATAGGCCTACCACTGGTCTCCCCACAGACATCCTGTATAGGCCTACCACTGGTCTCACCACAGACATCCTGTATAGGCCTACCACTGGTCTCACCACAGACATCATGTATAGGCCTACCACTGGTCTCACCACAGACATCCTGTATAGGCCTACCACTGGTCACACCACAGACATCCTGTATATGCCTACCACTGGTCTCCCCACAGACATCCTGTATAGGCCTACCACTGGTCTCACCACAGACATCCTGTATAGACCTACCACTGGTCTCACCACAGACATCCTGTATAGACCTACCACTGGTCTCACCACAGACATCCTGTATAGGCCTACCACTGGTCTCACCACAGACATCCTGTATAGGCCTACCACTGGTTTCACTATGTCTACCACTAGTCTTTACCTTGGCTGCCGTAGCCGGCGTCGATGCCGGATCCGTCCCAGGACTCCATGGCAGAGTCCACACTGGGGATGGTGGTGGAGTAGATCTCTGACAGCTTGTTGGTCTTCTGAGAGTCCGTCATGTCTGATATGTCCTCTGTGTCACTCAAATCATTCTCCATCTCTCCATCCTTCTTCTTCTCGTCTGCTACTGAGGGAGGAAGAGGGAAAAATCTATTTCGAGAACGGTCTTTGGGTCTTGTCAATACCCGTAATTTCCCAAAGTTACCGGAATCTTCTGTAATTTTGGTAATTAACAGGTAATCTATGGTAACTTTGGTAATTTATACTTGAATAACTTTTAAAAAGGCTCTCCCTCACCCTCCCTTTGGCAAATCTGACCATAACGCTATTCTCCTGATTCCTGCTTACAAGCAAAAACTCAAACAGGAAGTACCAGTAACGCGCTCAACAGACTGGAATATGTTCCGGGATTCATCCGATAACATTGAGGAGTTTACCACATCAGTCACCGGCTTCATTAATAAGTGCATCGATGTCGTTGTCCCTACAGTGACCGTACATCCATAACCCAACCAGAAGCCATGAATTACATGTTATCATCTGCACTGAGCTAAAGGCTAGAGCTGCCGCTTTCAAGGAGCTGGACACTAATCCCGATGCTTATAAGATATCCTGCTACGACCTCCGATGAGCCATCAAACAGGCAAAGTGTCAATACAGGACTAAGATCGAATCCTACTACGCTCGTCGGATGTGGCAGGGCTTGCAAACTATCACGGACTACAAAGGCAAACCCAGTCGCGAGCAGCCCAGTGACGTGAGCCTACCAGATTAGCTAAATGTCTTCTATGCTCACTTTGAGGCAAGCAACACTGAACCATGCATGAGGGCACCAGCTGTTCCGGATGACTGTGTAATCTCGCTCTCCGTAGCCAATGTGAGTAAGACCTTCAAACAGGTTAACATTCACAAGGCTGTGGAGCCAGACGGGTTACCAGGATGCGTACTCAGAGCATGCGCTGACCAGCTGGCAAGTGTCATCACTGACATTTTCAACCACTGCAGGCCAAAGGTCAACACAGGTCAGAAGTCAACTCTCCTGCAAATACTTAATCCATTCTAAATCATAGTTTTTACCAGCCATCCACACATTTGCTTAAACCAATGTCTTCTGTCATCGCTTTGGCCATAGATTGCTGTTATCATTTCTGAATATTTTTGTTGTGTAGACTTCTAATTGTTCGTCCCAACAGCAGGTGGGAATGGGAGCCATCTTGTTGCCCTCCAGTCCAGTGGAGGCTGATGAGGGGAGAACGGCTCATAATAATGGCCGAAACGGCGCATATTCCACTGACTCCGCTCCAGTCATTATCACGAGCCCGTTCTCCCCAATTAAGGTGCCACTAATAATGGTCCACTAACCTCCTGTGGTTAAGACTAACACTGACTCTTTTGACAAATGTAACTCAGCGCCTTTGTTTGGCACCTTGCTTTTTAACTGTTTGAGTCGGAGGCCACTCTTTTTATACAATTTTAGACCATTGTATAAGTGTTTTTGCATTACCTGTTTTATAATAGTTTGTAATTCTGTGAATACCAGCATTTCCTTTGTGTGTTAGCATTACCAAGTATCATAGATTTCAATATGCTCACTAAAAAGGTTATTTTGAGTTTGAGCAATGCAAAAACTGACAGCAGCTCTTTTCAGAATCTTAAATGGACTCTAGCACAGTCTGGCCTTTTGGGACAGCCAAGGGCTTGTAGAGGAGGGAAGAAAACAGTGCTTAAATACCTGTCCTTACTCGTGAGCCTGTAAAGCAGCACAAACCTCAAGGCCCTGTTGACTTGTAGAATATAGGCTACCCTGCACTGTCTGGTGTGGAGCACACAAAAGCCCCATCAAAAACTGCAAAGACTGTGCTTCCCAACTTTCTCTTGTGTAACACGAGATCCCTAAGAAACAAGGTAGATGAGCTTTACACTGTGACTCAGGCTAACGAGACTGCCATTGTAGCTGCGACCGAGTCTTGGTTAAAGGAAGATGTCCTAGACAATAGTCAGTCTTCAAGGCTCTAGTCTGCATAGAAAGGACAGAGTAACCTCGTGTGGTGGGGGTGTAGCCATGTACAGTGCCTTGCAAAAGTATTCATCCCCCTTGGTGTTTTTCCTATTTTGTTGCATTACAACCTGTAATTTAAATTGATTTTTATTTGGATTTCATGTAATGGACATACACAAAATAGTCCAAATTGGTGAAGTGAAATGAAAAAAAAATCTAAAAAATAAATAACGGAAAAGTGGTGCGTGCATATGTATTCACCCCCTTTGCTATGAAGCCCCTAAATAAGATCTGGTGCAACCAATTACCTTCAGAAGTCACATAATTAGTTAAATAAAGTCCACCTGTGTGCAATCTAAGTGTCACATGATCTGTTACATGATCTCAGTATATATACACCTGTTCTGAAAGGCCCCGGAGTCTGCAACACCATTAAGCAAGGGGCACCACCAACCAAGCGGCACAATGAAGACCAAGGAGCTCTCCAAACAGGTCAGGGACAAAGTTGTGGAGAAGTACAGATCAGAGTTGGGTTATAAAAAAATATCCCAAACTCTGAACATCCCACGGAGCACCATTAAATCCATTATTAAAAAATGGAAAGAATATGGCACCACAACAAACCTGCCAAGAGAGGGCTGCCCACCAAAACTCGCGGACCAGGCAAGGAAGGCATTAATCAGAGAGGCAACAAAGAGACCAAAGATAACCCTGAAGGAGCTGCAAAGCTTCCACAGCGGAGATTGGAGTCCATAGGACCACTTTAAACCGTACACTCCACAGAGCTGGGCTTTACGGAAGAGTGGCCAGAAAAAAGCCATTGCTTAAAGAAAAAAATAAGCAAACACGTTTGGTGTTTGCCAAAAGCCATGTGGGAGACTCCCCAAACATATGGAAGAAGGTACTCTGGTCAGATGAGACTAAAATTGAGCTTTTTGGCCATCAAGGAAAAAGCTATGTCTGGCGCAAACTCAACACCTCTCATCACCCCGAGAACACCATCCCCACAGTGAAGCATGGTGGTGGCAGCATCATGCTGTGGGGATGTTTTTCATCTTCAGGGTCTGGGAAACTGGTCAGAATTGAAGGAATGATGGATGGTGCTAAATACAGGGAAATTCTTGAGAGAAGCCTGTTTCAGGCTTCCAGAGATTTGAGACTGGGACGGAGGTTAACCTTCCAGCAGGACAATGACCCTAAGCATACTGCTAAAGCAACACTAGAGTGGTTTAAGGAGAAACATTTAAATGTATTGGAATGGCCTAGTCAAAGCCCAGACCTCAATCCAATTGAGAATATGTGGTATGACTTAAAGATTGCTGTACACCAGCGGAACCCATCCAACTTGAAGGAGTTGGAGCAGTTTTTCCTTGAAGAATGGGCAAAAATCCCAGTGGCTAGATGTGCCAAGCTTATAGAGACATACCCCAAGAGACTTGCAGTTGTAATTGCTGTAAAAGGTGGCTCTACAAAGTATTGACTTTGTGGGGGGGGGGGGGGGGGGGGGATTAATAGTTATGCACGCTCAAGTTTTCCGTTTCTTTGTCTTATTTGTTGTTTGTTTCACAATAAAAAATATTTTGCATCTTCAAAGTGGTAGGCATGTTGTGTAAATCAAATGATACAAACCCCACAAAAAATTAATTTAAATTCCAGGTTGTAAGTCAACAAAATAGGAAAAATGCCAAAGGGGGTGAATAATTTCGCAAGCCACTGTATACTATATACCATACTATATACTATACTATATACTATATGATATCTTATACTATATACTATATACTATACAATATACTATACGATATACTATATGATATACACTATAGTATACTATACTATATACTATACGATATATTATACAATATACTATACGATATACTATATTATATACTATATACTATACTCTATACTATATACCATACTATATACTATATACTATACGATATACTATATACTATACTATATACTATATACTATATACTATATACTATACCATACTATATACTATACTGTATACTATATACATACTATATACTATACTATATACTATATAATATACTATATACCATACTATATAATATATGCTATACTATATGATATATACTATGCTATACACTATACTATATACTATATACTATATACTATACTGTATACTATATAATATACTATATACTATACTATATCATATATACTATACTATATGATGTACATAACGCACAGCATCCATCACAAGCGTTTACTGGACTTTGAGGACGACAGCTTTGAGTTTGTGGACTTGGCTGAGACCATCTCTCCTACCACGTGACATTAACTGCATTCTGTGTCCTCTATAACCGCCCCCCCCCTCCCCCCATTTTGTTTTCTAAAGAGGCCCGATCTGACTCCCAGGTCCTGTTTGAGTACTATTCAACACAGATCCAGGTATTGTGATTCTTGGTGATACCAATACCCTGAAACATGGTCCATTGTGTGCTCAGTTTGGACTAAAACAAGTGGTGTCAAAACCAGCTAGAGGCTCCAATCAGCTTGACTCCATCATCACTAACATCACATGGCTGTACTCTAAGCCAGCCCATCTGCGCTCAATTGGTATTTCTGACCATCAAACCCTCCTCTGGTCAGCTGGCCTATGGCCAAACACACTATCAAGATCAGTGTTCAGACGACGCTGCACCCCTGAATCTAAGAGGCTCTTAGGCCTCCAACTCAACACAGCAGATGTCAGTGCAGTGTACGAAGCTCCTCTGGTGCAAGCTAAAGTTGGCATCTTCTATGAAGTTCTCTCTCCTATCCTCAACCAGGCATTGTCCATCAGAAGGAGCAACATCACAACATCTGATAAGCTATGGATGACTCCTCAGATAAAGGAGCTCATTGTCGATTGGCAGAGAGCTTTCCAATCAGAGGACACCAGTGAGAACAAGATACTGTGCTCTAAAGTGGCATATCTCATACAACATGCTAAGAAGAAGATACTACGAGGATGAAGTCTTTCATCTCAGGACCAAGGACAGCGGAAACTCGTTTAAGTCCGTTAAAAAGCTGACGGGAGCTGCAGAAGACCAGAGTGAGGGAGATGACACAAAGACACAAGAGGAGTGTGAAACCCTGAGTCTTCACTTGTCTTCTGTGTGGAAGGACGCCGCATGCAACATCCCAAGCTCGGTGGTTGAAGACAGCATCTTAGCAAATATCATTGCTGAAGCCTACAGTATTGGACAGGGCAAGATGCTTATTTTCAACGTGAACGGGAGGAAAGCAGGCTGGCAAAGACGTCATCCCTGCCTGGATTCTCAACACATACAGTAAGGAGCTTGCCCCTGTTTTGACACAATTGAAATTTTTCCCACCCAGTGGATAGACTCACTAGTCTGTGCAGTACCCAAGAAAGGCACACAAACATTTCCCTCGGGACTATCGTCAGATTAGTTCCCTCGGGACTATCGTCAGATCAGTTCCCACAGGACTATCGTCAGATTAGTTCCCTCAGGACTATCTTCAGATCAGTTCCTTCAGCACTATAGTCAGATTAGTTCCCTCGGGACTATCGTCAGATCAGTTCCCTCGGGACTATCGTCAGATCAGTTCCCTCGGGACTATCGTCAGATCAGTTCCCTCAGGACTATCTTCAGATCAGTTCCTTCAGCACTATAGTCAGATTAGTTCCCTCAGGACTATCGTCAGATCAGTTCCCTCGGGACTATCGTCAGATCAGTTCCCTCGGGACTATCGTCAGATCAGTTCCCTCAGGACTATCTTCAGATCAGTTCCTTCAGCACTATAGTCAGATTAGTTCCCTCAGGACTATCGTCAGATCAGTTCCTTCAGCACTATAGTCAGATCAGTTCCTTCAGGACTATAGTCAGATTAGTTCCCTCAGGACTATCGTCAGATCTCCCTTCTGAGCTGTATTTGAAAGGTCTATGAAGGAATTCTGAAGAACCTACTACTACAAGAAAACAGAGTCTGCAATTCATGGTTCGCAGCATGGTTTCATGAAGAGCAGATCCACTGTGACAGCCTTGCTGCAGAACGCTGCTGGACATCACTCCAAATTTGATGTCCACGCGACCTTCATTTTTAACCTTTATTTAACTATGCAAGTCAATTAAGAACAAATTATTATTTACAATGACGGCCTACCAAGAGGCAAAAGGCCTCCTGTGGGGAGGGGGGCTGGGATTAAAATAAAAATGTGGTACAAAACACACATCACGACAAGAGAGACCTAAGACAACAACACAACATGGCAGCAACACAACATGACAGCACAACATGGTAGCAACACAGCATGGTAGCAAAACAGCATGGTAGCAACACAACATAGCAGGAGCACAAACATGGTACAAACAATGTTAGGCACAGACAACAGCACGAAGGTCAAAAAGGTAGAGACAACAATACATCACGCGAAGCAGCCACAAGTGTCGTTAACAGTGGAAAAAGAGGGAGGAGCTAGCCGCATTAGAAGGGCTGGGAGATAAGGAAGTGTTTGACGGGCAAGGGGGCGTGGCTGAGTCAAATAGGAATCTTGACTTAATGAAGTGGTGATTAAAGAGCTCAGCCATGTGCTCTTTGTCAGTAACAACCACATCATCAACATTAAGGGACATGGGCAGCTGTGAGGAGGAGGGTTTATTCTCCAGGTCTTTCACCGTTTTCCAGAACTTCTTTAGGTTAGACCCACAGAGAGAGAACTGCTCCTTAAAGTAACTAACTTTGGCCTTCCGGATAGCCTGAGTACACTTATTTCTCATTTGCCTGAACGACAGCCAGTCAGCCTGAGTATTGGTGTGATGAGCATTTCGTCAAATGGTGTTCTTGAGGTGGAGTAACTCTGCCAGATCACGATCGAACCAGGGGCTGAACCTGTTTTTAAATTTATAATTTTCTTTATGGGTCCGTGCATGTTAACAATACCACTAAAAATATCAAAAAAGCATATTCGACAGAGGGGATCAAGCTGATTGTATACCAATTTACAGAGGCCAGGTCATGAAGGAAGGCTTGCTCATTAAAGTTTTTCAGCAAGAGTCTATGATAAATCAGGACAGGTCATTTAACTGAGCAGCCATTACGAACACAGGCTGTAAAACAGTGATCACTAAGGTCATTAAAGAAAACAACAGACTGATACCTATCAGGATTATTTGTACTACAGTAGACGGGCCAGGCTGTACTATAGCAACAGTAGACAGGCAGGCTGTACTATAGCAACAGTAGACGGGCCAGGCTGTACTATAGCAACAGTAGACAGGCCAGGCTGTACTATAGCAACAGTAGACGGGCCAGGCTGTACTATAGCAACAGTAGACGGGCCAGGCTGTACTATAGCAACAGTAGACAGGCAGGCTGTACTATAGCAACAGTAGACAGGCCAGGCTGTACTATAGCAACAGTAGACAGGCCAGGCTGTACTATAGCAACAGTAGACGGGCCAGGCTGTACTATAGCAACAGTAGACGGGCCAGGCTGTACTATAGCAACAGTAGACAGGCCAGGCTGTACTATAGCAACAGTAGACGGGCCAGGCTGTACTATAGCAACAGTAGACAGGCCAGGCTGTACTATAGCAACAGTAGACGGGCCAGGCTGTACTATAGCAACAGTAGACGGGCCAGGCTGTACTATAGCAACAGTAGACGGGCCAGGCTGTACTATAGCAACAGTAGACAGGCCAGGCTGTACTATAGCAACAGTAGACAGGCCAGGCTGTACTATAGCAACAGTAGACGGGCCAGGCTGTACTATAGCAACAGTAGACGGGCCAGGCTGTACTATAGCAACAGTAGATGGGCCAGGCTGTACTATAGCAACAGTAGACAGGCCAGGCTGTACTATAGCAACAGTAGACAGGCCAGGCTGTACTATAGCAACAGTAGACAGGCCAGGCTGTACTATAGCAACAGTAGACAGGCCAGGCTGTACTATAGCAACAGTAGACGGGCCAGGCTGTACTATAGCAACAGTAGACAGGCCAGGCTGTACTATAGCAACAGTAGACGGGCCAGGCTGTACTATAGCAACAGTAGACAGGCCAGGCTGTAATATAGCAACAGTAGACGGGGCAGGCTGTACTATAGCAACAGTAGACGGGCAGGCTGTACTATAGCAACAGTAGACAGGCCAGGCTGTACTATAGCAACAGTAGACAGGCCAGGCTGTACTATAGCAACAGTAGACAGGCCAAGCTGTACTATAGCAACAGTAGACAGGCCAGGCTGTAATATAGCAACAGTAGACAGGCCAGGCTGTACTATAGCAACAGTAGACGGGCCAGGCTGTACTATAGCAACAGTAGACAGGCCAGGCTGTACTATAGCAACAGTAGACGGGCCAGGCTGTACTATAGCAACAGTAGACAGGCCAAGCTGTACTATAGCAACAGTAGACAGGCCAGGCTGTACTATAGCAACAGTAGACAGGCCAGGCTGTACTATAGCAACAGTAGACAGGCCAGGCTGTACTATAGCAACAGTAGACAGGCCAGGCTGTACTATAGCAACAGTAGACAGGCCAGGCTGTACTATAGCAACAGTAGACGGGCCAGGCTGTACTATAGCAACAGTAGACGGGCCAGGCTGTACTATAGCAACAGTAGACAGGCCAGGCTGTACTATAGCAACAGTAGACAGGCCAGGCTGTACTATAGCAACAGTAGACAGGCCAGGCTGTACTATAGCAACAGTAGACGGGCCAGGCTGTACTATAGCAACAGTAGACGGGCCAGGCTGTACTATAGCAACAGTAGACAGGCCAGGCTGTACTATAGCAACAGTAGATGGGCCAGGCTGTACTATAGCAACAGTAGACAGGCCAGGCTGTACTATAGCAACAGTAGACAGGCCAGGCTGTACTATAGCAACAGTAGACGGGCCAGGCTGTACTATAGCAACAGTAGACAGGCCAGGCTGTACTATAGCAACAGTAGACAGGCCAGGCTGTACTATAGCAACAGTAGACGGGCCAGGCTGTACTATAGCAACAGTAGACAGGCCAGGCTGTACTATAGCAACAGTAGACGGGCCAGGCTGTACTATAGCAACAGTAGACAGGCCAGGCTGTACTATAGCAACAGTAGACGGGCCAGGCTGTACTATAGCAACAGTAGACGGGCCAGGCTGTACTATAGCAACAGTAGGCGGGCCAGGCTGTACTATAGCAACAGTAGACGGGCCAGGCTGTACTATAGCAACAGTAGACAGGCCAGGCTGTACTATAGCAACAGTAGAAGGGCCAGGCTGTACTATAGCAACAGTAGACGGGCCAGGCTGTACTATAGCAACAGTAGACGGGCCAGGCTGTACTATAGCAACAGTAGACGGGCCAGGCTGTACTATAGCAACAGTAGACGGGCCAGGCTGTACTATAGCAACAGTAGACAGGCCAGGCTGTACTATAGCAACAGTAGACGGGCCAGGCTGTACTATAGCAACAGTAGACGGGCCAGGCTGTACTATAGCAACAGTAGACAGGCCAGGCTGTACTATAGCAACAGTAGACGGGCCAGGCTGTACTATAGCAACAGTAGACGGGCCAGGCTGTACTATAGCAACAGTAGACAGGCCAGGCTGTACTATAGCAACAGTAGACGGGCCAGGCTGTACTATAGCAACAGTAGACAGGCCAGGCTGTACTATAGCAACAGTAGACAGCCAGGCTGTACTATAGCAACAGTAGACAGGCCAGGCTGTACTATAGCAACAGTAGACGGGCCAGGCTGTACTATAGCAACAGTAGACAGGCCAGGCTGTACTATAGCAACAGTAGACGGGCCAGGCTGTACTATAGCAACAGTAGACAGGCCAGGCTGTACTATAGCAACAGTAGACGGGCCAGGCTGTACTATAGCAACAGTAGACAGGCCAGGCTGTACTATAGCAACAGTAGACGGGCCAGGCTGTAATATTACATTTTCCATTTATGTAATTTAGCAGACGCTCTTATCCAGAGCGACTTACAAATTGGTGCAGGCCAGAGGTGGATGAACGTAGTGCCCTCGTTTGGGTGTAGGGTCTGATCAGAGCCTGAAGGTAAGGAGGTGCCATTCCCCTCACAGCTCCGTAGGCAAGCACCATGGTTTTGTAGTAGATGCACTATACTATAGCAACAGTAGACGGGCCAGGGTGTACATGCACATTTCCAGATATCATCAGCAGTAATACAATCAGGGCACGGCAGAGGAGAGGGAGAGCTTTGCAGTGTTGATTTTGTATGACATTTGAATGTGCATCAGATGGCAACAAGATCATATTGTACAGCAATTTCATCAGGTAACAAGAATACAAAGCCGGCGAGAGGGGGTTAGAATAGGATGGGAGGCCAAGAGGCCGTGTAACCAATAGAGAGTCAGAGTCGCGAGCGAGCGAGGGAACAAACATTGTCTGTCCCACGGTCGGGTAAATAAGCAAGTACATAATCAACAGAGCACACAGGAGTTATGGAGCAAAAAGTAAAACGTCTTGTTTAAAGTTCAAAGAGTCAGTCGCCCCAACAAAATAACGTGAGAGAATAGCTCTCTATGAGTCCAGTAGGCTATAAAAATTTAATAAAAGAAAATAAATAAATAAATAGTAGGCCTATGCTAGTTAATTTAAGCGTTTCTGAGTAAAGCTCACATAATACGATTCACAAGTTAATTAGCCTACATAAAAATTCAGATCAGTCCAAAGTCTGCGGCGTGTGTATGTGTGTGAGTGTGTGAGTGTGTGCTAGAGGCGAGCGAATGCTCGGGAGAGAGGGGGGGGAGCGTGGCGGGGGTACCTGTACCAGAACAGGGGGAGACAGGGGGAGACGGGGGGAGACGGGGGAAGACGGGGGGAGACGGGGGAGACAGGGGGAGACGGGGGGATACGGGGGGAGACGGGGGGAGACAGGGGGAGACAGGCCAGGGCAGACGGGGAGCAGATCGCCGGGTGGGATCCAAGAAGCAGTGCAGCAGGCAACGGGAGTAGGTGTCACACTGCTTGGGAGAAGCTTTTGTCGGGAGGCTGAGTAGGAGAGGAGGCGTTCAGGTGTGTGGTGGAGCAGATGAAGCGTCCGGAGCGAAAAAGCTAAACGAAAAACGTTGGGCGAAGACAAAACCAAGACGCAGGTAAAATCGCTAAATTCCAAAGCCAGATCAAAGAGCAATTAAAGTAAAAAGCGAAAAGGTAAACTCTGCATATGTTCCAGCAGCGTCCTTCACACGGGCCTTTGACACTAGCATTTCGCTACATCCGCAATATCATCTGCTAAATATGTGTATGTGACCAATAAAATTGGATTTGATTTTGACACTATCTAGTAGATAGTGTCAAAATCAAATCCAATTTTATTGGTCACATACACATATTTAGCAGATGGAAAACTTCTACACTCTCTAAGCAGACTAGGAACTTCGTAAAAAGCGAAAAGGTAAACTCTGCATATGTTCCAGCAGCGTCCTTCACACGGGCCTTTGACACTAGCATTTCGCTACATCCGCAATATCATCTGCTAAATATGTGTATGTGACCAATAAAATTGGATTTGATTTTGACACTATCTAGTAGATAGTGTCAAAATCAAATCCAATTTTATTGGTCACATACACATATTTAGCAGATGGAAAACTTCTACACTCTCTAAGCAGACTAGGAACTTCGTAAAAAGCGAAAAGGTAAACTCTGCATATGTTCCAGCAGCGTCCTTCACACGGGCCTTTGACACTAGCATTTCGCTACATCCGCAATATCATCTGCTAAATATGTGTATGTGACCAATAAAATTGGATTTGATTTTGACACTATCTAGTAGATAGTGTCAAAATCAAATCCAATTTTATTGGTCACATACACATATCTACCATGGAAAACTTCTACACTCTCTAAGCAGACTAGGAACTTCGAAGCACATCTGGCTCTCAATCCACAGCTACTGCATCTTCAGGGAATGACAGCAAAAAGTTAAGTGAGGCAGTCAGTACAGGCTGGGGTCCCCCAAGGCAGAGTCCTATCCCCACTCCTGTTTGTTCTCTGCATGAACTCACAAGACAAACCTGATGCCATCTGGTGTTGAACCCATCAGGTATGCAGACGATAAGACCCTTTCTGAACATCTAATGGGCAGTCTACCAGGCCAGATGGATGCAAGCTGCCGGGGAAAACAGTCACAGCATGGGGTCAGACATACTGCCTCACAGCCAATGCACTGAAAAACCAAAGACATGGTTATTAGCCTCAGGAAGCCTCAAAACAGATTGACGGCAAGGCAGTGGAACGTGTGGACACCTTTAAGCTCCTCTGGGTGCAGCTCTCCTATGACCTCTCATGGGATGCCCAGGTCAGATACATGCTGAAGAGGGCCCAACCAAGAAGCTACTACCTGAGCGCTGGTCTTCAGATGTTCTGACCCACACATATAATTTATGACATTTACCTGTCCTGGAATATACTTCACCTGTCTTGAAATATGCTTCACCTGTCCTGGAATATGCTTCACCTGTCCTGGAATGTGCTTCACCTGTCCTGGAATATGCTCACCTGTCCTGGAATATGCCCACCTGTCCTGGAATATGCTTCACCTGTCCTGGAATATGCTTCACTTGTCCTGGAATATGCTTCACCTGTCCTGGAATATGCTTCACCTGTCCTGGAATATGCTCACCTATCCTGGAATATGCTTCACCTGTTTGGGCAGGTCTCCCAAAGCTCCTGATGAAAGACATGGAAAGCCTTCAGAGAAGATGCTACCGTTTTATCTGAATACCCTATGACACATTCCCCAGCCTGGAGGCAAGAAGAGACGAGGCCACAAGACGTGAGTTCACTCGGCTACTGAAGGAGGGGACCCACCCATTTCTCTAGGCTCTGACCACAAAACCAAACCACAGCCAATCAGAAGCACAAAAAGACACCAATTGAACTTTCTGCCTACAGCGTACAGGCTGACTCTGTAGTGTACCTGTGGTCATTTCTTAAATTCTTAACTGTAATGTGCCCAGTGAAATCACTTTTTAGATGACTACTGTGTTTTTATGTACATGTATTTAATATATACTGTATATATTTCAGAGTGGTCCTCATCATGTAAAGAGCATCTCATTTCGTACTGTTATGTAATGATGTTTTGTATAATAAACTCGAACTTGAACCTCTCCCTTACCCAGTCAGTATGTTTCAAGCAGACCACCATAGCCAATGTGCCAAGAACGCCAAGGTAAGCAATCTAAATGACTATCGCACCGTAGTACTCACATATGTAGCCATGAAATGCTTTGAAAGGCTGGTCATGGCTCACATCAACACCATCATCCCAGACACAGAGGAGGCAATCTCTATTGCACTCCACACTGCCCTCTCCCACCTGGACAAGAGGAACACCTACGTGAAAATGCTATTCATTGACTAGAGCTCAGCGTTCAACACCATAGTGCCATCCAAGCTCATCACTAAGCTCAGTATCCTGGGACTGAACACCTCCCTCTGTTAATTGGATCCTGGACATCCTGACGGGCCGCCCCCAGGTGATGAGAGTAGCAACAACACATCCGCCACGTTCGGGGCCCCTCAGGGGTGCGTGCTTAGTCCCCTCCTCTAATCCCTGTTCACCCAGGACTGAGTGGCCAAGCACGACTCCAACGCCATCATTAAGTTTGCTGACGACACGAATGTGGTAGGCCTGATCACAGACGACGATGAGACAGCCTATAGCAGGGTTCTTCAATTCCGGTCCTGGAGGGCCGAAACACCTCTGTTTTTCATCCTCTCCTTCTAATCAGGGGCTAATTCAGACCTGGGACACCAGGTGCGTGCAATTAACTACCAGGTAGAAATAAAAAACAGAAGTGTTTCGGCCCTCCAGGACCGGAATTGAAGAACCCTGGCCTATAGGGAGGTCAGTGACCTGGCAGTGTGGTGCCAGGACAACAACCTCTTCCTCAACATCAGCAAGACAAAGGAGCAGATCGTGGACTACAGGAAATGGAGGGCCGAGCACACCCCCATCCACATCGGCGGGGCTGAAGTGGAGCGGGTCGAGAGCTTCAAGTTCCTTGGTGTCCACATAACTAAGGAATTAATATGGACCACACACACCAACATGGACCACACATCCCCCCCCCCGCAAGAGGCTGGAAAGATTTGGCATGGGCCCTCAGATCCTCATAAAGTTCTACAGCTGCACCATTGAGAGCATCTTGAATGGCCGCATCACAGCTTGGTATGGCAACTGCTTGGCATCTGACCGCAAGGCACTACAGAGGGTAGAGTGTACGGCCCAGTACAACACTGGGGCCGAGCTTCCTGCCATCCAGGACCTCTATACCAGGCGGTGTCAGAAGAATATTTTCTAAGACTCCAGCCACCCAAGCCATAGACTGTTCTCTCTGCTCCCGCACGGCAAGCTGTACCGATGCATCAAAGTCTGCAACCAACAGAACCCTGAACAGCTTCTACCCCCAAGCAATAAGACTGCTAAAATGTAAATTAAATAGCTACTCAGACTATCTGCATTAAACCCCCCTTTTGCACTAACTCTTTTGACTCGTCACATTCGCCGCTGATCCCGCGTATTATCTATCCTATTGCCTAGTCACTTTACCTACTGTATACGTACAAATCTACCTCAACTACCTCATGCCCCTGCAAATATCGACTCGGTACTGGTACCCCGTGTTTATAACCAAGTTATCGTCACTCATTGTGTATTTATTCCTTGTGTTATTATTTGTTTCTATAATTTTTCTATGTTTCTCTCTGCGTTGTTGGGAAGGGGCCCGTAAGTAAGCATTTCACTGTTAGTCTACACCTGTTGTTTGAGAAACATGTGACAAATACAATTAGATTAGATTTGATATTGACTTAGTAAAATAAATAATTGTAAAATAAATATATAGAAGCTTTTTCATGCTGAAACCCTCATATTAAACACCCATGGTGTTTTATATTTAAGATAATGTTTTACAGCTTTGTCATTCATTAATCTTCTTATTTTATATATTTTACATGTGATAAGGCCACACAGAGGGCCAGAGATAATTATAGACACCTTTTTTAATAATCTGAAGTACCCAAAAAGGCCAATAGATGTTATCTTATAAAATAAAAACCTGAAAGTAACAAAATTTCTGGTAGTTTACTGGTAAACTTAGAAGTGTCCAGTAATGTACCCTCCCATTGTAGCCCTAGCTCTGGTCAACAGTAAGGCACTATACAGGGAATAGGGTGCCGATTGATACATCTAAAAGCTTAAACAACGTTCTCACATGTCTGTCCAAGGGTGGGAGGAAAATACCAGACCTTGGTCCTATGTCAAATACTTTCAAATACACAGTACATTATGAATCTGAAATATGTGAGAGTACTCGAGGTGCTCTTGAATTAGATTTAGCTTGGCGTGTTTTTTGGCACGTTTCAGATTATTCCATTGGTTTCACTGTACTAAATCCAGTGCAGCTCATGTATTGGAAAGTATCTGAGACATGTATTTGACCTAGCTGCGCCTGGAAAATGTATGCTGTTGTCTATTTGTTTATTTGTCAGGGGCCAATGTCACAACAACACCATTGCACAAACATTGCACAACCACAACAACAACCACTGTACCCTACTCAGCCACACAGTTTATTTCTATAAAAAAACATTCCATCTGTGACTGTGGTTCCTTATAATGTAATGACAAATAATCAGCATGTCATAAACTACATCTGATTTACACCAGATGACAGCGTTACAGCCTTAACTCTTTGTCCATGGAAACATTTTAATGTGATCATACATCATACTAATTTCAGAGCGGATAACTTTATGTAAACACAGTGCAGGTCATCCGAGAAATTATCAAAGTGACCAAGCCTCAAAAAACAAAGGAAGTTCCGTTTTTTTTCTTCTTCATTGTCCATTATGATTATTGTCTGGTTTTATGGGGAGGAAAACCTCAGAACCACATAGACCTCATAGCACATGAATTAGAAAGATGAGCTGTTTGGGGATTCTCTAAGACAGCTAACAGTATGTATCTGTCGGACTGTATTGAAGCCTGGACAGAGGAGGCAGAGGCCTCATTGTTCTGAAGAAGCCAGAGCTGCACAGCCTCAGTGGGTGCCAGCAGCACTCAGCTAGCCAGCTATAGCAACACTCAGCTAGCCAGCAATAGCAACACTCAGCTAGCCAGCTATAGCAGCACTCAGCTAGCCAGCAATAGCAACACTCAGCTAGCCAGCTACAGCACCACTCAGCTAGCCAGCTATAGCAGCACTCAGCTAGCCAGCAATAGCAACACTCAGTTAGCCAGCTATAGCAACACTCAGCTAGCCAGCTATATCGTCGCTCAGCTAGCCAGCTATAGCAACTCTCAGGTAGCCAGCTATAGCAACGCTCAGCTAGCCGGCTATAGCAACACACAGCTAGCCGGCTACAGCTTCACTCAGCTAGCCAGCCAGCTACAGCATCACTCAGCTAGCCAGCTACAGCATCACTCAGCTAGCCAGCTATATCAAATTCACCAACCCTGCCTGGATTTATGTCTTTGTCAGTTTGTTTAAATGTCAAACTACAACTGGCTTGTTACGTCTCAGATGTCTGTCCTCAAACTGTTTACCCCCTGAGGGTGTAGGTCTCCTACTATGCAAATGTAAGACCGTACAGTCCTGGCAAGGTAAAGAATACAGTACTTCTAAGATGGTGGGTACTGGTATTTCGCTAGCGGCTCCCTTGATGTCCATGAGAAAGGGAAACATTTGGTCCGCGCACAAAAAGATTTCGCATTAAGCTGACTTTAAAATGGTTATTTTCACTGCATCAGGGATAGCGTACACAGACGTTTCGGCTTTGCAGCCTTCTTCAGTGTGTAGCTACACATCTTTTTAATTCAAAACAGCGTTTCGTTTATGAGTTAAACCCACATATTTATAAACTGCTGAGTCTGATGTCCTTTGTGGTAAGCTATCTCATGAATTGAGATAATTTATCCAAGTGAGCAGACACCTAAGGCAATTGATTCATGAATGGTTCACGCCTGATGCCCTCAACTACCCTTCGTGCCCGCTCCCATACCCTATAATTCTGTATTTCTTTGTGATTGTAACTTGTATCCAGGTAGACCAGAGAAGACACATCCCTGATTGGCAGATGAGTGGCAACCCTGATTAGAAGCACCTGCTGCTCATCGGTTGCTCACCTGTGTTCCCTACGAATGCTGTTCTGAATGAAGACGATGTGTACCTACGCACTGAAGAAGGCTGCAAAGCCGAAACGTCTGTGTACGCTATTCCCTGATGCAGTGAAAATAATAAAACATGTTAACAAATGAAGTAAGCTTTTACGCAACATCTTTTTGAGAGCGGATCAATAACACCTTTTATTGTCTGACTTCACAGGTTTTATGCCCCAGCCAAGCTTCTGGGAGATAGTCGCCTTTTGATTAGGTGCAGGCTGACACCTGAGGAAGGCCGAAACATATTGGCAAATCAAAAATAATAATAATACAAAAAAAAAAAAAATGTTTTATTGTCACATAACCCCACATAGGTGCAGTGAAATGTGTTGTTTTACAGTGTCAGCCATAATAGTACAGCGCCCCCTGGAGCCAATTAGAGGTAAGTGCCTTGCTCACCTTATTTAAACCAGCGACCTTTCGGTTACTGGCCCAACCCTCTAAACACTAGGCGACCTTCCGCCATTACCTTACCTTACCTTCCACCTCTACAGTAATATCCGTTACATCAGCAACGATGAAGACTAGAGTCTTCCTGCTTGCTCTTTGGGGTCTAGGTTGGGTTAATGTAAAAGCACTTTGTGACAGCTGCTGATATAAAAAACGGCTTTATTAATAATACACTTGATTGATTGGTTTTCTGAACACGTACTGTCGACCTGTTTCTTGATCTTGAGTGTGACTGTCTCCCCGGCCACCTGTAGTAGGTGAATGGCCTCGCTGAGCGGCTTTCCCTTCAGACTGACACTGTTGATGGCCAGGATACGATCTCCCACATGGATGGCTCCGGTCCTACAGGGAAGATGACAGGTTAAATGTAGGATCTCTGGTGCCGTATGTGTCAGGGTCTCAGAGTAGGAGAGCTGATCCAGGATCAGTTTTGTCTTTTAGATCATAATGAATAAGATTATATAGACAGGGGGACCTGATTCTAGATCAGTATATATGATTATGGGTCCTGGAATGTTGACAAATAGCTTAAGTGTGGCCAGCCAGGAGTTTTTCATGATCACGTGACCTGACCAGGAAAATCTCTAGTCAGGAAATACTTTGTGACAAAAAACTCCAGGCCCTACTTAATGGAGATGCTAAATGAGAGAGGATTTATTTGATACCAGATGGCAGTAATGCAATATAATAGTGCCTATAAGATGGATCGTGATGATTTGTCATGACACCTGTTTAACCCATCCAACATATCTAATGATCTCGTACAATCCCTTTACTAAAAGAGAACCAGTTTAAAAACATTAGTTGTTTTATAAACAGCAGTAAAAATGCAGAATAGGTCTGCCCGTTAGGTTGACCCAAAAGTCCCACTTTGGTAGGAATGAAAACAGATTCCCTTATCTGGTTAGATATACACAAACGTCTGAGTCAGGATATGAGCGTATGCCAATGAGTCACAAGCTGCAGGAACAGCGACCATGACCGAGGTCAAGCAATGATAAGCCTTTTTTTGTCTCTCTATCTGTCTGTCTGTCTGTCTGTGTCTGTCTGTCTGTCTGTCTGTCTGTCTGTCTGTCTGTCTGTCTGTCTGTCTGTCTGTCTGTCTGTCTGTCTGTCTGTCTGTCTGTCTGTCTGTCTGTCTGTCTGTCTCTGTCTGTCTGTCTGTCTGTCTGTCTGTCTGTCTGTCTGTCTGTCTGTCTTATTGTGATCACTGACGAAGCAATACGATAGAGCCTCTACTCTGTTGAATGCTACAAACATAGCCCTCGGAAAACAGATCTGAGTTAAATAAGTATTTGTTTTCTGTCAAATACTTAGAGTGTTTGATTCAGGACAGATGGTGTTTGCACTTTTGGGACTATTCCATCGGTTACATTGCACCATAAAAGCTCAATCAAGTGCAGCTAAAGTATGAAAAATTTCAAAATACTATTTGAACCCAGGTCTACACAGAAAACAGGACACAGGGCTTAAATATAGTATAAATAGACTTAAATGCATGTTGATTAAAAGTACATAGGCTAGCGGTATGGATTGGTGTTGACCTGGGTTCAAATAATATTTGAAATAATTTCAAATACTTTATAAGGGCTTATTTGAGATTGTCTGTTGCAATGGAACCAATAGAATAGTGACAAAACTGAAGAAAAAACAAACATCTGGCACTCCAGGCAAACGCTAATAGATTTCAAATCATAGTTTGAACCCAGGTCTGTGACTGATAGTCTGTATGAGAACAGAATGCTAGAAGAAGTGTAGAAGAGAATCAGATTGTTTCTCATGGAGACTGAAAGGCTTTCTTTAGTTCACAAGCTAGAGGAGTACATAGGTCATGTGTTGTACGCACGCACACACACACACACACTGTGGTCGGTGGGAGACCAGAAGCCTCATCATGTTGTCTGCTGTACAAGGTTGGCCGTTAAAGTTAAATCCATGTCAATCTATTAAAAGAGGAGAGGTTGTGAACTCTGGCTCTCAGGCTGCGTGGGAGAGAGGGGGGACAGAGGGGGGAGAGAGAGAGAGTGAGAGGGAGAGAGGGGATGTGGTGGGAGAGAGAAGGAGGGAGGACTCCATAGGGTAGAGAGGGCTGACCGTGGGGCTAGAGTTGGCCCTTGCCGACCCTGGGTCTCTTTCACAAATAGTATTTCCTTGATTCCTAAAGGCCTTCCTACTCGACCCCTTTCTGAAAATGCAGTTGAGAAGAAGGTCTCGAGAACACCAAGGTCGGCAGGGGCGGACAGGTTGACTCTAGCCCCACAGTCAGGTGCCTTTGTGGGGCAAGGGAAGCAAGATCCCAGGGTCCGCTGGGTCTCTCAGACAGGCCCGCTTGGTGAGGCTGGAGATGATATGCTGTCCCATGTCCCTTTGTCTTCTGTCCCCTGTCCCCCCCCCCCGTCTCCTCTGTCCCCCCTGCCCCTGTACCCTGTCCTGCCCCCCCCCCCCCCGATGCCCCAAGGCTGTCTCACCTCTCAGCCAGGCCCCTCTTGGTGAGGCCAGATATAACGATGGGGTCAAAGGGCTCCTCTGTGCCTGAGATGGTGATGCCCAGCGGGCCTCCGTATCTCTTCAGCTCCACCGTGTAGATGATCGAACCCAGACGTCTCCTG
>NW_028166548.1:7500-15000 GCF_964263955.1 Coregonus lavaretus
GAGCTGCAGTCTCAGTCCGAGTGAGAGATGGTTTGAGCGGACACGGAGTGTGGGCCTGGAGGCATGGAGGTCGGGGACGCCCATGCAGTGAGCTGCAGTCTCAGTCCGAGTGAGAGATGGTTTGAGCGGGCAGGGAGTGTGGGCTTGGTGGTCGTGGTTCTGGAGCCCAGGCCATCCAGGGAGTGAGCTGCAGTCTGAGGCCGAGTGAGAGAGGGTTTGAGTGGGCAGGGAGTGTGGGCTTGGTGGTCGTGGTTCTGGAGCCCAGGCCATCCAGGGAGTGAGCTGCAGTCTGAGGCCGAGTGAGAGAGGGTTTGAGTGGGCAGGGAGTGTGGGCTTGGTGGTCGTGGTTCTGGAGCCCAGGCCATCCAGGGAGTGAGCTGCAGTCTCAGGCCGAGTGAGAGAGGGTTTCACTGGGCATGGAGTGTAGAGATGGAGGCAATGAGCTCCAGAGGTCACAAAGGTCAATGTGGGCCTGCATGGCTGTCAGCAGGGCCACAGAGAGAAGGCCCAAGTGAATAGGTGTGTCTGTGTGAGTGAGTGAACCTGTCTCATAGGGGGGCAGAGCAGGCATCCCCTTTGGGGGCTGTCTGCTCTGTCCCCCTTTTTTTTTGGCCTCCTATACCTCTGGAGGTCAAGGGAGTAAGCTGTACTCTCAAGCCCATGTGAGAGAGGCTTTTAATGGGAAGAGAGAGTTTAAAAAGAGGCATGGAGCTCCAGAGGTCACAAAGGTCAATGTGGGCCTGCATGGATGTCAGCAGGGCATGAGGGAGAAGGCCCAAGTGAATAGGTGTGTCTGTGTGAGTGAGTGAACCTGTCTCATAGGGGGGCAGAGCAGGCATCCCCTTTGGGGGCTGTCTGCTCTGTCCCCCTTTTTTTTTGGCCTCCTATACCTCTGGAGGTCAAGGGAGTAAGCTGTACTCTCAAGCCCATGGGAGAGAGGGTTTTAATAGGGAGAGAGTGATTAAAAAGAGGCATGGTGCTCCAGGGGAGTGAGCTGTACTCTCATGCCCATGGGAGATGCCCTTTACTAGGCAGGGAGTTTAGAACAAGGTGCATGGAGCTCCAGAGGTCACAAAGGTCAATGTGGGCCTGCATGGATGTCAGCAGGGCATGAGGGAGAAGGCCCAAGTGAATAGGTTTGTCTGTGTGTGTCTGTGTGAGTGAGTGAGTGAGTGTGTGTGTGAACCTTTCCCACAGGAGGGCAGCACTGTGCAGGCAGCTCCAATGGAGGCTGGCTGCTCTGTGCCCATGTATTATTTGTTCTCTCTCTCTCTCTCTCTCCCCTTTCTTCTGGCCTGCTGGGTCACTTTTGTGTGTGGAGGGCTGGACTCTGTCTCACCCATCCCAGCCATGGGCACCCAGAATGCCCATGTGTGAGTCAGGAGCCCTCCCCTGGTTCTCCTAGTGAAAATGACCTGTGGCGCCCCCCTGTGGATGGATCTTGGTGGGGGTGCTTGGACCCCTTCTTGGGGTCTCCTCCAAGCCAGCCATGCCGACCATGGGCACCCAAAACCCCCATGTGTGAGTGAACAGCCTCCCCAGTGTACCCATAGTGAAATCAGGCTTAAAGTGACCTGTGGCGCCCCCCTGTGGATGGATCTTGGTGGGGGTGCTTGGACCCCTTCTTGGGGTCTCCTCCAAGCCAGCCATGCCGACCATGGGCACCCAAAACCCCCATGTGTGAGTGAACAGCCTCCCCAGTGTACCCATAGTGAAATCAGGCTTAAAGTGACCTGTGGCGCCCCCCTGTGGATGGATCTTGGTGGGGGTGCTTGGACCCCTTCTTGGGGTCTCCTCCAAGCCAGCCATGCCGACCATGGGCACCCAAAACCCCCATGTGTGAGTGAACAGCCTCCCCAGTGTACCCATAGTGAAATCAGGCTTAAAGTGACCTGTGGCGCCCCCCTGTGGATGGATCTTGGTGGGGGTGCTTGGACCCCTTCTTGGGGTCTCCTCCAAGCCAGCCATGCCGACCATGGGCACCCAAAACCCCCATGTGTGAGTGAACAGCCTCCCCAGTGTACCCATAGTGAAATCAGGCTTAAAGTGACCTGTGGCGCCCCCCTGTGGATGGATCTTGGTGGGGGTGCTTGGACCCCTTCTTGGGGTCTCCTCCAAGCCAGCCATGCCGACCATGGGCACCCAAAACCCCCATGTGTGAGTGAACAGCCTCCCCAGTGTACCCATAGTGAAATCCGGCCTAAAGTGACCTGTGGCGCCCCCCTGTGGATGGATTCGGCTGTGGGTGCTTGGACCCCTTCTTGGGGTCTCCCCCAAGCTGGCCATGCCGACCATGGGCACCCAAAACCCCCATGTGTGAGTGAACAGCCTCCCCTGGGTCCCCATAGTGAAATCCGGCCTAAAGTGACCTGTGGCGCCCCCCTGTGGATGGATTCGGCTGTGGGTGCTTGGACCCCTTCTTGGGGTCTCCCCCAAGCTGGCCATGCCGACCATGGGCACCCAAAACCCCCATGTGTGAGTGAACAGCCTCCCCTGGGTCCCCATAGTGAAATCCGGCCTAAAGTGACCTGTGGCGCCCCCCTGTGGATGGATCTGGATGGGGGTGCTTGGACCCCTTCTTGGGGTCTCCTCCAAGCCAGCCATGCCGACCATGGGCACCCAAAACCCCCATGTGTGAGTGAACAGCCTCCCCTGGGTCCCCATAGTGAAATCAGGCTTAAAATGACATGTGGCGCCCCCCTGTGGATGGATCCGGCTGTGGGGTCTTGTACCCCCTCTTGGGGTCACCCCCAAGCCGGCCATGGGCACCCAAAACCCCCATGTGTGAGTGAACAGCCTCCCCTGTGTCCCCATAGTGAAATCAGGCCTAAAGTGACATGTGGCGCCCCCCTGTGGATGGATCCGGGTGGGGGTGCTTGGACCCCCTCTTGGGGTCTCCCCCAAGCCATGGGCAGCCAAATCCCCCATTTGTGAGTTAAGATCATCCCCTGGTTCCCCTAGTGAAATCAGGCCTAAAATGACCTCTGTGGCGCCCCCCTGTGGATGGATCCGGCTGTGGGGTCTTGGACCCCCTCTTGGGGTCACCCCCAAGCCAGCCATGGGCACCCAAAACCCCCATTTGTGAGTTAAGATCATCCCCTGGTTCCCCTAGTGAAATCAGGCTTAAAATGACATGTGGCGCCCCCCTGTGGATGGATCCGGGTGTGGGGTCTTGGACCCCCTCTTGGGGTCACCCCCAAGCCGGCCAAGGGCACCCAAAACCCCCATGTGTGAGGTAAGAGCCTCCCCTGGTTCTCCTAGTGTCCGCCGGCGGTTTACCATATGGGGGTGTCTGACCACCACCCCAATCCGAGAAAAGTGCATCAAAATCGGCCTCCGTGAGCCAGGAGTCGGTCCCTGGTTCTCATAGTGTCAACCGGATGATTTCCATATGGGGGTGTCTGACCACCAACCCAATCCGAGAAAAGTGCATCAAAATCGGCCTTCCGGGAGCCAGGAGTCGGTCCCTGGTTCTCATAGTGTCAACCGGATGGTTTCCATATGGGGGTGTCTGACCACCAACCCAATCCGAGAAAAGTGCATCAAAATCGGCCTTCCGGGAGCCAGGAGTCGGTCCCTGGTTCTCATAGTGTCAACCGGATGATTTCCATATGGGGGTGTCTGACCACCAACCCAATCCGAGAAAAGTGCATCAAAATCGGCCTCCGTGAGCCAGGAGTCGGTCCCTGGTTCTCATAGTGTCAACCGGATGATTTCCATATGGGGGTGTCTGACCACCAACCCAATCCGAGAAAAGTGCATCAAAATCGGCCTTCCGGGAGCCAGGAGTCGGTCCCTGGTTCTCCTAATGTCAACCGGATGATTTCCATATGGGGGTGTCTGACCACCAACCCAATCCGAGAAAAGTGCATCAAAATCGGCCTTCCGGGAGCCAGGAGTCGGTCCCTGGTTCTCATAGTGTCAACCGGATGATTTCCATATGGGGGTGTCTGACCACCAACCCAATCCGAGAAAAGTGCATCAAAATCGGCCTCCGTGAGCCAGGAGTCGGTCCCTGGTTCTCATAGTGTCAACCGGATGATTTCCATATGGGGGTGTCTGACCACCAACCCAATCCGAGAAAAGTGCATCAAAATCGGCCTTCCGGGAGCCAGGAGTCGGTCCCTGGTTCTCATAGTGTCAACCGGATGGTTTCCATATGGGGGTGTCTGACCACCAACCCAATCCGAGAAAAGTGCATCAAAATCGGCCTTCCGGGAGCCAGGAGTCGGTCCCTGGTTCTCCTAATGTCAACCGGATGATTTCCATATGGGGGTGTCTGACCACCAACCCAATCCGAGAAAAGTGCATCAAAATCGGCCTTCCGGGAGCCAGGAGTCGGTCCCTGGTTCTCCTAATGTCAACCGGATGATTTCCATATGGGGGTGTCTGACCACCAACCCAATCCGAGAAAAGTGCATCAAAATCGGCCTTCCGGGAGCCAGGAGTCGGTCCCTGGTTCTCATAGTGTCAACCGGATGGTTTCCATATGGGGGTGTCTGACCACCAACCCAATCCGAGAAAAGTGCATCAAAATCGGCCTTCCGGGAGCCAGGAGTCGGTCCCTGGTTCTCCTAATGTCAACCGGATGATTTCCATATGGGGGTGTCTGACCACCAACCCAATCCGAGAAAAGTGCATCAAAATCGGCCTTCCGGGAGCCAGGAGTCGGTCCCTGGTTCTCCTAATGTCAACCGGATGATTTCCATATGGGGGTGTCTGACCACCAACCCAATCCGAGAAAAGTGCATCAAAATCGGCCTTCCGGGAGCCAGGAGTCGGTCCCTGGTTCTCATAGTGTCAACCGGATGGTTTCCATATGGGGGTGTCTGACCACCAACCCAATCCGAGAAAAGTGCATCAAAATCGGCCTTCCGGGAGCCAGGAGTCGGTCCCTGGTTCTCATAGTGTCAACCGGATGGTTTCCATATGGGGGTGTCTGACCACCAACCCAATCCGAGAAAAGTGCATCAAAATCGGCCTTCCGGGAGCCAGGAGTCGGTCCCTGGTTCTCATAGTGTCAACCGGATGGTTTCCATATGGGGGTGTCTGACCACCAACCCAATCCGAGAAAAGTGCATCAAAATCGGCCTTCCGGGAGCCAGGAGTCGGTCCCTGGTTCTCATAGTGTCAACCGGATGATTTCCATATGGGGGTGTCTGACCACCAACCCAATCCGAGAAAAGTGCATCAAAATCGGCCTCCGTGAGCCAGGAGTCGGTCCCTGGTTCTCATAGTGTCAACCGGATGATTTCCATATGGGGGTGTCTGACCACCAACCCAATCCGAGAAAAGTGCATCAAAATCGGCCTTCCGGGAGCCAGGAGTCGGTCCCTGGTTCTCCTAATGTCAACCGGATGATTTCCATATGGGGGTGTCTGACCACCAACCCAATCCGAGAAAAGTGCATCAAAATCGGCCTTCCGGGAGCCAGGAGTCGGTCCCTGGTTCTCATAGTGTCAACCGGATGATTTCCATATGGGGGTGTCTGACCACCAACCCAATCCGAGAAAAGTGCATCAAAATCGGCCTCCGTGAGCCAGGAGTCGGTCCCTGGTTCTCATAGTGTCAACCGGATGATTTCCATATGGGGGTGTCTGACCACCAACCCAATCCGAGAAAAGTGCATCAAAATCGGCCTTCCGGGAGCCAGGAGTCGGTCCCTGGTTCTCATAGTGTCAACCGGATGGTTTCCATATGGGGGTGTCTGACCACCAACCCAATCCGAGAAAAGTGCATCAAAATCGGCCTTCCGGGAGCCAGGAGTCGGTCCCTGGTTCTCCTAATGTCAACCGGATGATTTCCATATGGGGGTGTCTGACCACCAACCCAATCCGAGAAAAGTGCATCAAAATCGGCCTTCCGGGAGCCAGGAGTCGGTCCCTGGTTCTCCTAATGTCAACCGGATGATTTCCATATGGGGGTGTCTGACCACCAACCCAATCCGAGAAAAGTGCATCAAAATCGGCCTTCCGGGAGCCAGGAGTCGGTCCCTGGTTCTCATAGTGTCAACCGGATGGTTTCCATATGGGGGTGTCTGACCACCAACCCAATCCGAGAAAAGTGCATCAAAATCGGCCTTCCGGGAGCCAGGAGTCGGTCCCTGGTTCTCCTAATGTCAACCGGATGATTTCCATATGGGGGTGTCTGACCACCAACCCAATCCGAGAAAAGTGCATCAAAATCGGCCTTCCGGGAGCCAGGAGTCGGTCCCTGGTTCTCCTAATGTCAACCGGATGATTTCCATATGGGGGTGTCTGACCACCAACCCAATCCGAGAAAAGTGCATCAAAATCGGCCTTCCGGGAGCCAGGAGTCGGTCCCTGGTTCTCATAGTGTCAACCGGATGGTTTCCATATGGGGGTGTCTGACCACCAACCCAATCCGAGAAAAGTGCATCAAAATCGGCCTTCCGGGAGCCAGGAGTCGGTCCCTGGTTCTCATAGTGTCAACCGGATGGTTTCCATATGGGGGTGTCTGACCACCAACCCAATCCGAGAAAAGTGCATCAAAATCGGCCTTCCGGGAGCCAGGAGTCGGTCCCTGGTTCTCATAGTGTCAACCGGATGGTTTCCATATGGGGGTGTCTGACCACCAACCCAATCCGAGAAAAGTGCATCAAAATCGGCCTTCCGTGAGGCAGGAGTCGGCCCCTGGTTCTCCTGTTGTCAACCGGATGATTTCCATATGGGGGTGTCTGACCACCACCCCAATCCGAAAAAAGTGCATCAAATCGGCCTTCCGTGAGCCAGGAGTCGGTCCCTGGTTCTCCTGGTGTCCGCCGGCGGACAACCATGTTGGGGTGTCTGACCACCAACCCAATCCGAGAAAAGTGCATCAAAATCGGCCTTCCGTGAGGCAGGAGTCGGCCCCTGGTTCTCCTGTTGTCAACCGGATGATTTCCATATGGGGGTGTCTGACCACCACCCCAATCCGAAAAAAGTGCATCAAATCGGCCTTCCGGGAGCCAGGAGTCGGTCCCTGGTTCTCCTGGTGTCCGCCGGCGGACAACCATGTTGGGGTGTCTGACCACCAACCCAATCCGAGAAAAGTGCATCAAAATCGGCCTTCCGTGAGGCAGGAGTCGGTCCCTGGTTCTCCTGTTGTCAACCGGATGATTTCCATATGGGGGTGTCTGACCACCACCCCAATCCGAAAAAAGTGCATCAAATCGGCCTTCCGTGAGGCAGGAGTCGGTCCCTGGTTCTCCTGGTGTCCGCCGGCGGACAACCATGTTGGGGTGTCTGACCCACAACCCAATCCGACCAAGTGCACCCAAATCGGCCTTCCGTGAGCCAGGAGTCGGTCTCTGGTTCTCCCATCGACCGCCGGCGGTCTTCCATGTGGGGGTGTCTGACCCACAACCCAATCCGACCAAGAGCACCCATGTCGGCCTTGTGTGAGTCAGGAGCCGTTCCCCCTGGTTCTCATTTGGGTTACCATGCACGAAGGGACATAGTGCAATTTCGGCCGATTTTTCCGATTTTTTCAAATAATGTT
>NW_028166548.1:25000-32500 GCF_964263955.1 Coregonus lavaretus
CATGGAGGTCGGGGACGCCCATGCAGTGAGCTGCAGTCTCAGTCCGAGTGAGAGATGGTTTGAGCGGACACGGAGTGTGGGCCTGGAGGCATGGAGGTCGGGGACGCCCATGCAGTGAGCTGCAGTCTCAGTCCGAGTGAGAGATGGTTTGAGCGGACACGGAGTGTGGGCCTGGAGGCATGGAGGTCGGGGACGCCCATGCAGTGAGCTGCAGTCTCAGTCCGAGTGAGAGATGGTTTGAGCGGACACAGAGTGTGGGCCTGGAGGCATGGAGGTCGGGGACGCCCATGCAGTGAGCTGCAGTCTCAGTCCGAGTGAGAGATGGTTTGAGCGGACACGGAGTGTGGGCCTGGAGGCATGGAGGTCGGGGACGCCCATGCAGTGAGCTGCAGTCTCAGTCCGAGTGAGAGATGGTTTGAGCGGACACGGAGTGTGGGCCTGGAGGCATGGAGGTCGGGGACGCCCATGCAGTGAGCTGCAGTCTCAGTCCGAGTGAGAGATGGTTTGAGCGGGCAGGGAGTGTGGGCTTGGTGGTCGTGGTTCTGGAGCCCAGGCCATCCAGGGAGTGAGCTGCAGTCTGAGGCCGAGTGAGAGAGGGTTTGAGTGGGCAGGGAGTGTGGGCTTGGTGGTCGTGGTTCTGGAGCCCAGGCCATCCAGGGAGTGAGCTGCAGTCTGAGGCCGAGTGAGAGAGGGTTTGAGTGGGCAGGGAGTGTGGGCTTGGTGGTCGTGGTTCTGGAGCCCAGGCCATCCAGGGAGTGAGCTGCAGTCTCAGGCCGAGTGAGAGAGGGTTTCACTGGGCATGGAGTGTAGAGATGGAGGCAATGAGCTCCAGAGGTCACAAAGGTCAATGTGGGCCTGCATGGCTGTCAGCAGGGCCACAGAGAGAAGGCCCAAGTGAATAGGTGTGTCTGTGTGAGTGAGTGAACCTGTCTCATAGGGGGGCAGAGCAGGCATCCCCTTTGGGGGCTGTCTGCTCTGTCCCCCTTTTTTTTTGGCCTCCTATACCTCTGGAGGTCAAGGGAGTAAGCTGTACTCTCAAGCCCATGTGAGAGAGGCTTTTAATGGGAAGAGAGAGTTTAAAAAGAGGCATGGAGCTCCAGAGGTCACAAAGGTCAATGTGGGCCTGCATGGATGTCAGCAGGGCATGAGGGAGAAGGCCCAAGTGAATAGGTGTGTCTGTGTGAGTGAGTGAACCTGTCTCATAGGGGGGCAGAGCAGGCATCCCCTTTGGGGGCTGTCTGCTCTGTCCCCCTTTTTTTTTGGCCTCCTATACCTCTGGAGGTCAAGGGAGTAAGCTGTACTCTCAAGCCCATGGGAGAGAGGGTTTTAATAGGGAGAGAGTGATTAAAAAGAGGCATGGTGCTCCAGGGGAGTGAGCTGTACTCTCATGCCCATGGGAGATGCCCTTTACTAGGCAGGGAGTTTAGAACAAGGTGCATGGAGCTCCAGAGGTCACAAAGGTCAATGTGGGCCTGCATGGATGTCAGCAGGGCATGAGGGAGAAGGCCCAAGTGAATAGGTTTGTCTGTGTGTGTCTGTGTGAGTGAGTGAGTGAGTGTGTGTGTGAACCTTTCCCACAGGAGGGCAGCACTGTGCAGGCAGCTCCAATGGAGGCTGGCTGCTCTGTGCCCATGTATTATTTGTTCTCTCTCTCTCTCTCTCCCCTTTCTTCTGGCCTGCTGGGTCACTTTTGTGTGTGGAGGGCTGGACTCTGTCTCACCCATCCCAGCCATGGGCACCCAGAATGCCCATGTGTGAGTCAGGAGCCCTCCCCTGGTTCTCCTAGTGAAAATGACCTGTGGCGCCCCCCTGTGGATGGATCTTGGTGGGGGTGCTTGGACCCCTTCTTGGGGTCCCCCCCAAGCCAGCCATGCCGACCAAGGGCACCCAAAACCCCCATGTGTGAGTGAAAAGCCTCCCCTGGGTCCCCATAGTGAAATCCGGCCTAAAGTGACCTGTGGCGCCCCCCTGTGGATGGATCCGGCTGTGGGGTCTTGGACCCCTTCTTGGGGTCCCCCCCAAGCCAGCCATGCCGACCAAGGGCACCCAAAACCCCCATGTGTGAGTGAAAAGCCTCCCCTGGGTCCCCATAGTGAAATCCGGCCTAAAGTGACCTGTGGCGCCCCCCTGTGGATGGATCCGGCTGTGGGGTCTTGGACCCCTTCTTGGGGTCCCCCCCAAGCCATCCATGCCGGCCATGGGCACCCAAAACCCCCATGTGTGAGTGAACAGCCTCCCCTGGGTACCCATAGTGAAATCAGGCTTAAAGTGACCTGTGGCGCCCCCCTGTGGATGGATCTTGGTGGGGGTGCTTGGACCCCTTCTTGGGGTCTCCTCCAAGCCAGCCATGCCGACCATGGGCACCCAAAACCCCCATGTGTGAGTGAACAGCCTCCCCAGTGTACCCATAGTGAAATCAGGCTTAAAGTGACCTGTGGCGCCCCCCTGTGGATGGATCTTGGTGGGGGTGCTTGGACCCCTTCTTGGGGTCTCCCCCAAGCCAGCCATGCCGACCAAGGGCACCCAAAACCCCCATGTGTGAGTGAACAGCCTCCCCAGTGTCCCCCCAGTGAAATCAGGCCTAAAGTGACCTGTGGCGCCCCCCTGTGGATGGATTCGGCTGTGGGTGCTTGGACCCCTTCTTGGGGTCTCCCCCAAGCCAGCCATGCCGACCAAGGGCACCCAAAACCCCCATGTGTGAGTGAACAGCCTCCCCTGGGTCCCCATAGTGAAATCCGGCCTAAAGTGACCTGTGGCGCCCCCCTGTGGATGGATCCGGCTGTGGGGTCTTGGACCCCTTCTTGGGGTCCCCCCCAAGCCATCCATGCCGGCCATGGGCACCCAAAACCCCCATGTGTGAGTGAACAGCCTCCCCTGGGTACCCATAGTGAAATCAGGCTTAAAGTGACCTGTGGCGCCCCCCTGTGGATGGATCTTGGTGGGGGTGCTTGGACCCCTTCTTGGGGTCTCCTCCAAGCCAGCCATGCCGACCATGGGCACCCAAAACCCCCATGTGTGAGTGAACAGCCTCCCCAGTGTACCCATAGTGAAATCAGGCTTAAAGTGACCTGTGGCGCCCCCCTGTGGATGGATCTTGGTGGGGGTGCTTGGACCCCTTCTTGGGGTCTCCCCCAAGCCAGCCATGCCGACCAAGGGCACCCAAAACCCCCATGTGTGAGTGAACAGCCTCCCCAGTGTCCCCCCAGTGAAATCAGGCCTAAAGTGACCTGTGGCGCCCCCCTGTGGATGGATTCGGCTGTGGGTGCTTGGACCCCTTCTTGGGGTCTCCCCCAAGCCAGCCATGCCGACCAAGGGCACCCAAAACCCCCATGTGTGAGTGAACAGCCTCCCCTGGGTCCCCATAGTGAAATCCGGCCTAAAGTGACCTGTGGCGCCCCCCTGTGGATGGATCCGGCTGTGGGGTCTTGGACCCCTTCTTGGGGTCCCCCCCAAGCCATCCATGCCGGCCATGGGCACCCAAAACCCCCATGTGTGAGTGAACAGCCTCCCCTGGGTACCCATAGTGAAATCAGGCTTAAAGTGACCTGTGGCGCCCCCCTGTGGATGGATCTTGGTGGGGGTGCTTGGACCCCTTCTTGGGGTCTCCTCCAAGCCAGCCATGCCGACCATGGGCACCCAAAACCCCCATGTGTGAGTGAACAGCCTCCCCAGTGTACCCATAGTGAAATCAGGCTTAAAGTGACCTGTGGCGCCCCCCTGTGGATGGATCTTGGTGGGGGTGCTTGGACCCCTTCTTGGGGTCTCCCCCAAGCCAGCCATGCCGACCAAGGGCACCCAAAACCCCCATGTGTGAGTGAACAGCCTCCCCAGTGTCCCCCCAGTGAAATCAGGCCTAAAGTGACCTGTGGCGCCCCCCTGTGGATGGATTCGGCTGTGGGTGCTTGGACCCCTTCTTGGGGTCTCCCCCAAGCCAGCCATGCCGACCAAGGGCACCCAAAACCCCCATGTGTGAGTGAACAGCCTCCCCTGGGTCCCCATAGTGAAATCCGGCCTAAAGTGACCTGTGGCGCCCCCCTGTGGATGGATCCGGCTGTGGGGTCTTGGACCCCTTCTTGGGGTCCCCCCCAAGCCATCCATGCCGGCCATGGGCACCCAAAACCCCCATGTGTGAGTGAACAGCCTCCCCTGGGTACCCATAGTGAAATCAGGCTTAAAGTGACCTGTGGCGCCCCCCTGTGGATGGATCTTGGTGGGGGTGCTTGGACCCCTTCTTGGGGTCTCCTCCAAGCCAGCCATGCCGACCATGGGCACCCAAAACCCCCATGTGTGAGTGAACAGCCTCCCCAGTGTACCCATAGTGAAATCAGGCTTAAAGTGACCTGTGGCGCCCCCCTGTGGATGGATCTTGGTGGGGGTGCTTGGACCCCTTCTTGGGGTCTCCCCCAAGCCAGCCATGCCGACCAAGGGCACCCAAAACCCCCATGTGTGAGTGAACAGCCTCCCCAGTGTCCCCCCAGTGAAATCAGGCCTAAAGTGACCTGTGGCGCCCCCCTGTGGATGGATTCGGCTGTGGGTGCTTGGACCCCTTCTTGGGGTCTCCCCCAAGCCAGCCATGCCGACCAAGGGCACCCAAAACCCCCATGTGTGAGTGAACAGCCTCCCCTGGGTACCCATAGTGAAATCAGGCTTAAAGTGACCTGTGGCGCCCCCCTGTGGATGGATCCGGGTGTGGGGTCTTGGACCCCCCCTTGGGGTCACCCCCAAGCCGGCCAAGGGCACCCAAAACCCCCATGTGTGAGGTAAGAGCCTCCCCTGGTTCTCCTAGTGTCCGCCGGCGGTTTACCATATGGGGGTGTCTGACCACCACCCCAATCCGAGAAAAGTGCATCAAAATCGGCCTCCGTGAGCCAGGAGTCGGTCCCTGGTTCTCATAGTGTCAACCGGATGATTTCCATATGGGGGTGTCTGACCACCACCCCAATCCGAGAAAAGTGCAACAAAATCGGCCTCCGTGAGCCAGGAGTCGGTCCCTGGTTCTCCTGGTGTCCGCCGGCGGTTATCCATATGGGGGTGTCTGACCACCACCCCAATCCGAGAAAAGTGCATCAAAATCGGCCTCCGTGAGCCAGGAGTCGGTCCCTGGTTCTCATAGTGTCAACCGGATGGTTTCCATATGGGGGTGTCTGACCACCAACCCAATCCGAGAAAAGTGCATCAAAATCGGCCTTCCGGGAGCCAGGAGTCGGTCCCTGGTTCTCCTGTTGTCAACCGGATGATTTCCATATGGGGGTGTCTGACCACCAACCCAATCCGAGAAAAGTGCATCAAAATCGGCCTTCCGGGAGCCAGGAGTCGGTCCCTGGTTCTCCTGGTGTCAACCGGATGGTTTCCATATGGGGGTGTCTGACCACCAACCCAATCCGAGAAAAGTGCATCAAAATCGGCCTTCCGGGAGCCAGGAGTCGGTCCCTGGTTCTCCTGGTGTCAACCGGATGGTTTCCATATGGGGGTGTCTGACCACCAACCCAATCCGAGAAAAGTGCATCAAAATCGGCCTTCCGGGAGCCAGGAGTCGGTCCCTGGTTCTCCTGGTGTCAACCGGATGGTTTCCATATGGGGGTGTCTGACCACCAACCCAATCCGAGAAAAGTGCATCAAAATCGGCCTTCCGGGAGCCAGGAGTCGGTCCCTGGTTCTCATAGTGTCAACCGGATGATTTCCATATGGGGGTGTCTGACCACCAACCCAATCCGAGAAAAGTGCATCAAAATCGGCCTTCCGGGAGCCAGGAGTCGGTCCCTGGTTCTCCTGGTGTCAACCGGATGGTTTCCATATGGGGGTGTCTGACCACCAACCCAATCCGAGAAAAGTGCATCAAAATCGGCCTTCCGGGAGCCAGGAGTCGGTCCCTGGTTCTCATAGTGTCAACCGGATGATTTCCATATGGGGGTGTCTGACCACCAACCCAATCCGAGAAAAGTGCATCAAAATCGGCCTTCCGGGAGCCAGGAGTCGGTCCCTGGTTCTCATAGTGTCAACCGGATGGTTTCCATATGGGGGTGTCTGACCACCAACCCAATCCGAGAAAAGTGCATCAAAATCGGCCTTCCGGGAGCCAGGAGTCGGTCCCTGGTTCTCATAGTGTCAACCGGATGATTTCCATATGGGGGTGTCTGACCACCAACCCAATCCGAGAAAAGTGCATCAAAATCGGCCTTCCGGGAGCCAGGAGTCGGTCCCTGGTTCTCCTGGTGTCAACCGGATGGTTTCCATATGGGGGTGTCTGACCACCAACCCAATCCGAGAAAAGTGCATCAAAATCGGCCTTCCGGGAGCCAGGAGTCGGTCCCTGGTTCTCATAGTGTCAACCGGATGGTTTCCATATAGGGGTGTCTGACCACCAACCCAATCCGAGAAAAGTGCATCAAAATCGGCCTTCCGGGAGCCAGGAGTCGGTCCCTGGTTCTCATAGTGTCAACCGGATGATTTCCATATGGGGGTGTCTGACCACCAACCCAATCCGAGAAAAGTGCATCAAAATCGGCCTTCCGGGAGCCAGGAGTCGGTCCCTGGTTCTCATAGTGTCAACCGGATGATTTCCATATGGGGGTGTCTGACCACCAACCCAATCCGAGAAAAGTGCATCAAAATCGGCCTTCCGGGAGCCAGGAGTCGGTCCCTGGTTCTCATAGTGTCAACCGGATGGTTTCCATATGGGGGTGTCTGACCACCAACCCAATCCGAGAAAAGTGCATCAAAATCGGCCTTCCGGGAGCCAGGAGTCGGTCCCTGGTTCTCATAGTGTCAACCGGATGATTTCCATATGGGGGTGTCTGACCACCAACCCAATCCGAGAAAAGTGCATCAAAATCGGCCTTCCGGGAGCCAGGAGTCGGTCCCTGGTTCTCCTGGTGTCAACCGGATGGTTTCCATATGGGGGTGTCTGACCACCAACCCAATCCGAGAAAAGTGCATCAAAATCGGCCTACCGGGAGCCAGGAGTCGGTCCCTGGTTCTCATAGTGTCAACCGGATGATTTCCATATGGGGGTGTCTGACCACCAACCCAATCCGAGAAAAGTGCATCAAAATCGGCCTTCCGGGAGCCAGGAGTCGGTCCCTGGTTCTCCTGGTGTCCGCCGGCGGTTATCCATATGGGGGTGTCTGACCACCAACCCAATCCGAGAAAAGTGCATCAAAATCGGCCTTCCGTGAGGCAGGAGTCGGTCCCTGGTTCTCCTGTTGTCAACCGGATGATTTCCATATGGGGGTGTCTGACCACCACCCCAATCCGAAAAAAGTGCATCAAATCGGCCTTCCGTGAGCCAGGAGTCGGTCCCTGGTTCTCCTGGTGTCCGCCGGCGGACAACCATGTTGGGGTGTCTGACCCACAACCCAATCCGACCAAGTGCACCCAAATCGGCCTTCCGTGAGCCAGGAGTCGGTCTCTGGTTCTCCCATCGACCGCCGGCGGTCTTCCATGTGGGGGTGTCTGACCCACAACCCAATCCGACCAAGAGCACCCATGTCGGCCTTGTGT
>NW_028166547.1:0-5000 GCF_964263955.1 Coregonus lavaretus
GAGAGAGAGAGAGAGAGAGAGAGAGAGAGAGAGAGAGAGAGAGAGAGTGAGAGAGAGAGAGAGAGAGAGAGATAGAAACAGAGAGAGAGTGAGAGATAGAGAGAAACGGAGAAAGAGAGAGAGAGAGAGAAGAGCGAAACGGGGAGAGAGAGAGAAGAGAGAAACGGGGGGAGAGAGAGAGAGAGAATACTGTGATAACTCTCTGTAGTCAAAACTAAATCAGACAGTATCCAACAGCCCTCTGATCTGATGTATGACATCATGAAACATCAGGGATTCTAAGAACACACCAGATTCTCCTCTGATCTGAGGTATGACATCATGAAACATCAGGGATTCTAAGAACACACCAGATTCTCCTCTGTTCTGATGTATGACATCATGAAACATCAGGATTCTAAGAACACACCAGATTCTCCTCTGTTCTGAGGTATGACATCATGAAACATCAGGGATTCTAAGAACACACCAGATTCTCCTCTGTTCTGAGGTATGACATCATGAAACATCAGGGATTCTAAGAACACACCAGATTCTCATCTGATCTGAGGTATGACATCATGAAACATCAGGGATTCTAAGAACACACCAGATTCTCATCTGATCTGAGGTATGACATCATGAAACATCAGGGATTCTGAGAACACATCAGATTCTCCTCTGTTGTGAGTCACTTACATGTGAACAGATACTGGTTCCGATGACCCGTGATGACCCGTTACGGTTCTCTTCCATGAGAAAGAGAGAGAGATCGTAACAGAAAACAATGTACTGAGCAAATGTCAAATTGGCTTTTTACCAAATTACCGTACGATAGACCACGTATTCACCCTGCACACCCTAATTGACAAACAAACAAACCAAAACAAAGGCAAAGTCTTCTCATGCTTTGTTGATTTCAAAAAAGCTTTTGACTCAATTGGCATGAGGGTCTGCTATACAAATTGATGGAAAGCGGGGTTGGGGAAAAACATACAACATTATAAAATCCATGTACACAAACAACAAGTGTGCGGTTAAAATTGGCAAAAAACACACACATTTCTTTCACAGGGCCGTGGGGTGAGACAGGATGCAGTTTAAGCCCCACTCTCTTCAACATATATATATCAACGAATTGGCGAGGTCACTAGAACAGTCTGCAGCACCCGGCCTCACCCTACCCTACTGAAGTCAAATGTCTACTGTTTGCTGATGATCTGGTGCTTCTGTCACCAACAAGGAGAGCCTACAGCAGCACCTAGATCTTCTGCACAGATTCTGTCAGACCTGGCCCTGACAAATGTATGACCATATTAAAACACATATTCCTCAGATTACAGCGATCCACAAAGAATTTGAAAACAAACCCAATTTGATAAACTCCCTTATCTACTGGGTGAAAAACCACAGTGTGCCATCACAGCTTGTGACCTGTTGCCACAAGAAAAGGGCAACCAGTGAAGAACAAACACCAACAAACACCATTGTAAATACAACCCATATTTATTTATTTATATATATTTATTTATTTTCCCATTTGTACTTTAACTATTTGCACATTGTTACAACTCTCTCTCTCTCTCTCTCTCTATATATATATATATAGAGAATTGAATTTAGAGAGAGAGAGAGAGAGAGAGAGAGAGAGAGAGAGAGAGATAGATAGAGAGAGAGAGAGAGAGAGAGAGAGAGAGAGAGAGAGAGAGCATGAGAGAGAGAGCGAGCGAGAGAGAGAGAGAGAGCGCATGAGAGAGAGAACTCCATGCCCCCCACTCCGGCCAAAGAGGGCCTCAACATGAAAGTCACATATACACCCAGGCCGCGAGCAGCCAAACAGGCCCAGCCCCCACTCTTACACTAGCCCAAGCCAATGGCACGTATCAGATGCTCAGACTTACTGGAACACAAAGCCTTCACTATTTCATCCTGGAATATCCAAGGCCTGTGGTCATCTGCCTTTGGCCTAAAGAGCAGGAACCTGGACTTCACCAAAGAAATCACAAATACAGACATGTTCATCCTACAATAAATATGGTATAGAGGTGATGGACAAACTGGTTGCCCTCTAGGTTACAGAGAGCTGGTAGTCCCATCCACCAAACTACCATGTGTGAAACAGGAAGAGACTCAGGGGGTATGCTAATCTTTTATAGAGCAGACCTAACCCACTCTATTAAATTAATCAAAACAGGAACATTTTACATCTGGCTAGAAATTCAAAGGAAATTATCTCAACAGAGAAAAATGTCCTCCTGTGTGCTACGTATATCCCCCACTAGAATTCCATACTTTAATGAAGACAGTTTCTCCATCCTAGAGGGGGAGATCAATCATTTCCAGACCCAGGGACATGTACTAGTCTGTGGTGACCTAAATGCCTGAACCTGACACTCTCATTAAACAGAGAGACAAATACCTACCTGGAGGTGACAGCATTCCCTTCCCAATATGCCCCCCCTAGACACAACTACAACAACATAACCAACAAAAATGGGTCACAACTCCTGCTGCTCTGTCAGATGCTGGGCATGTACATAGTCAATGGTAGGCTTCGAGGGGACTCCTATGGTAGGTACACCTATAGCTCATCTCTTGGCAGTAGTACTGTAGACTACTGTATCACTGACCTCAACTCAGAGTCTCTCAGAGCGTTCACAGTCAGCCCACTGACACCCCTATCAGACCACAGCAAAATCACAGTCTACTTGAACAGAGCAATACTCAACCATGAGGCATCAAAGCAAAAATAACTGAATAATATTAAGAAATGCTATAGATGGAAGGAAAGTAGTGTTGAAACCTACCAAAAAACTATTGGCCAACAACAAATCCAATCCCTTTTAGACAACTTCCTGGACAAAAGGTTCCACTGTAATAGTGAAGGTATAAACTTGGCAGTAGAAAACCTAAACAGTATATTTGACCTCTCAGCTTCCCTATCAAATCTAAAAATCTCTAACAGAAAACCGAAGAAAAGTAACAACAGTGACAAATGGTTTGATGAAGAATGTAAAAACATAAGAAAGAAATTGAGAAACCTATCCAACCAAAAACATAGAGACCCAGAAAACCTGAGCCTACGCCTTCACTATGGTGAATCACTAAAACAATACAGAAATACACTACGGAAAAAGAAGGAACAGCATGTCAGAAATCAGCTCAATGTAATTGAAGAATCCATAGACTCTAACCACTTCAGGGAAAATTGGAACACACTAAACAAACAACAACACGAAGAGTTACCTATCCAACATGGAGATGTATGGGTAAACCACTTCTCCAATCTTTTTTGATCTATAACAAAGAACAAACAGCAAAAACGTATACATGATAATTTACAAAACTCAGAATCAGCTATTAAAAACTACCAGAACCCACTGGATTATCCAATTACATTGGATTAGCTTCAGGACAAAATGTGACCGACCGCCTTGATTCGGTCTTATGTAGCAAAATTTGAAATTGTGTTTTTTACATTGAATAAAAGCAGAGACAGAGCTACAAAATGGTATATCATACACTGCATTTAAGGGAACAATAGGAAAGTATTTCTGCTTTGAAAGCTGATAAACTTGTAATCTCACTTTTTAGAAAATGGCTTTTGAATGTTTTGGTACCTACTGGAGAGCTCTTCTTTGTCTCCACCCATTCAGCATCGTCCACGCCCTCTTAAGCTTTAGCCCCACCCATCTCGTTTCGCTCTCAGAGCGTTCAGAGTGCACACTTGACGCTATGGCCGATGAGCAGGGTTGATCCGAGCGTTCTGACCTCACAACGGCAGTCAAGCACCCAAGCTAATTGGCTAACATTGGCTAGCTTGCTAGCTACAGTTGAAGTCGGAAGTTTACATACACCATAGCCAAATACATTTAAACTCAGTTTTTCACAATTCCTGACATTTAATCCCAGTAAACATTCCCTGTCTTAGGTCAGTTAGGATCACCACTTTATTTTAAGAATGTGAAATGTCAGAATAATAGTAGAGAGAATGATTTATTTCAGCTTTTATTTCTTTCATCACATTCCCAGTGGGTCAGAAGTTTATTATACACTCAATTAGTATTTGGTAGCATTGGCTATAAATTGTTTAACTTGGGTCAAACGTTTCGGGTAGCCTTCCACAAGCTTCCCACCATAAGTTGCGTGAATTTTGGCCCATTGCTCCTGACAGAGCTGGTGTAACTGAGTCAGGTTTGTAGGCCTCCTTGCTCGCACACGCTTTTACAGTTCTGCCCACACATTTTCTATAGAATTGAGGTCAGTGCTTTGTGATGGCCACTCCAATACCTTGACTTTGTTGTCCTTAAGCCATTTTGCCACAACTTTGGAAGTATGCTTGGGGTCATTGTCCATTTGGAAGACCCATTTGCGACCAAGCTTTAACTTCCTGACTGATGTCTTGAGATGTTGCTTCAATATATCCACATAATTTTCCTTCCTCATGATGCCATCTATTTTGTGAAGTGCACCAGTCCCTCCTGCAGCAAAGCACCCCGACAGCATGATGCTGCCACCCCAGTGCTTCACAGTTGGGATGGTGTTCTTTGGCTAGCAAGCGACCCCCTTTTTCTTCTAAGCATAACGATGGTCATTAAGGCCAAACATTTCTATTTTTGTTTCATCAGACAAGAGGACATTTCTCCAAAAAGCACAATCTTTGTCCCCATGTGCAGTTGCAAATCGTAGTCTGGCTTTTTTATGGCAGTTTTGGAGCAGTGGCTTCTTCCTTGCTGAGCGGCCTTTCAGGTTATGTCAATATAGGACTCGTTTCCTCCAGCATCTTCACAAGGTCCTTTGCTGTTGTTCTGGGATTGATTTACACTTTTCGCACCAAAGTACGTTCATCTCTAGGAGACAGAACGCGTCTCCTTCCTGAGCGGTATGACGGCTGCGTGGTCCCATGGTGTTCATACTTGTGTACTATTGTCTGTACAGATGAACGTGGTACCATTTTTTTTCTGAGGTCTTGGCTGATTTCTTTTGATTCTCCCATGATGTCAAGCAAAGAGGCACTGAGT
>NW_028166547.1:10000-35899 GCF_964263955.1 Coregonus lavaretus
TGCACGGACAAGGGGTAGTGGTGTATATTGATGACATACTTATATACTCCACTACAAGGGCCGAGCATGTGTCCCTGGTGCGTAAAGTGCTTGGACGACTGTTGGAGCATGACCTGTATGCTAAGGCAGAGAAATGCCTGTTCTTCCAGGAGTCCATCTCTTTCTTGGGGTACCACATATCCGCGTCAGAGGTGAGGATGAAGAGTGACCGCATTTCGGCCGTGCGTAATAGGGCGACTCCAACCACGGTAAAGGAGGTGCAGCGATTTTGGGGTTTTTCCAATTACTACCGGAGATTTATCCGGGGCTTTGTTCAGGTAGCAGCTCCCATTACCTCGTTGCTGAAGTGGGGGCCGGTGCGTCTGCGGTGGTCAGCTGAGGCGGACAGGGTTTTAGTCGTCTGAAGGACCTGTTTACCTCGGCTCCAGTGCTGGCTCATCCGGACCCCTCCTTAGCCTTCACGGTTGAGTTGGACACATCCGAGGCTGGGATAGGCGCTGTACTGTCTCAGCGCTCGGGTACGCCACCTAAACACCGCCCCTGTGCCTTATTTTCGAAGTAGCGCAGCCCGGCGGAGCGCAACTATGATGTGGGGGACCGGAAGCTGTTGGCTGTGGTCGAAGGAGGTTGACGCGGAGATCGAGCCTCCCCAGTGTCCAGAGGGTCGTGTGTACGTACCGCTGGATGTCCGCGATCGTTTGATCTATTGGGCTCACACGTCACCCTCCTCTGGTCATCCTGGCATAGGTCGGACAGTGCACTGTCTTAGTGGGAAGTACTGGTGGCCCACCTTAGCTTAGGACGTGAGTGTTTATGTTTCCTCCTGCTTAGTGTGCGCCCAGTGTAAGGCTCCTAGACACCTACCCAGAGGGAAATTGCAACCCCTACCCGTTCCACAACGACCATGGTCCCACCTATCGGTCGACTTCATGATGGATCTTCCCCCCTCACAAGGGAACACCACGATCCTGGTCATTGTGGATCGGTTTTCTAAGTCCTGCCGCCTCATTCCTCCGCCCGGCCTCCCTACGGCCCTACAGACTGCTGAGGCCCTATTTACACACGTCTTCCGGCACTACGGGGTACCTGAGGATATAGTGTCTGATCAGGGTTCCCAGTTCACCTCTAGGGTTTGGAGGGCGTTCATGGAACGTCTGGGAGTCTCGGTCAGTCTGACCTCAGGGTTTCACCCCGAGAGTAACGGGCAGGTGGAGAGAGTCAACCAGGAGGTGGGTAGGTTTCTGAGGTCGTATTGCCAGGACCAGCGGGGGGAGTGGTTGGTTTTCCTCCCCTGGGCAGAGATAGCCCAGAACTCCATCCGCCACTCCTCCACTAACCTTACTCCATTCCCATGTGTATTAGGTTATCAGCCGGTCCTGGTACCTTGGCAGAGCCAGATCGAGGCACCTGCGGTGGACGAGTGGTTTCGGCGCTCCCAGTAGACCTGGAACGTTGCCCATGTACGTCTGCAGCGGGCCATCAGGCGGCAAAAGGCGAGCACCGACCGCCACCGCAGTGAGGCCCCGGTGTATGCACCGGGGGACCGGGTCTGGCTCTCGACCCAAAACCTGCCCCTTCGCCTGCCCTGCCGGAAGCTGGGTCGGCGGTTTGTGGGGCCATTCAAAGTCCTGAGGAGATTGAACGAGGTATGTTATAGGTTACAACTGCCTCCTAATTATCGTATTAACCCCTCGTTCCATGTGTCTCTCCTCAGGCCGGTGGTAGCTGGTCCACTCCAGGAGTCTAAAATACAGGAGGTTCCTCCGCCCCCACTGGACATCGAGGGGGCACCGGCGTACTCGGTTCATTCCATATTGGATTCGAGGCGTCGGGTGGGGGGCCTGCAGTATCTCGTGGAGTGGGAGGGGTACGGTCCGGAGGAACGGTGCTGGGTACCTAGGAGGAACATCCTCGATGTTGAGGGATTTCCACCGCAATCATCCGACTCGCCCCACGTCGCGTCCTCCTGGCCGTCCCCGAGGCCAATGTCGACGCACGGCTGGAGCCGCGCGTCGGGGGGGTACTGTCACGGATTCTGCCAAGGCTGCCCTTCCTCCTTTGCTCGGGCAGGCTTCGGCGTTCGTCATCACCGGAGTACTAGCTGCTGCCGATCTATGTTCTATGTTTCTATGTTCTACCTGTTGTTGTCTGATTGTTTCACACCTGTTTCCCATCTTGTAATTACTCCGTCCCTATTTAACCCGGTGGCTCCCATTGTGCTCTGTGCGTGTTTGTTTATTGTTTTGTGTGTCGTTGGTGAACGAGTGTTCCAGAGGATGGAACGATTGGCGAGAGGTGGTATCCCTTCACCATTTCCAACCACTCAACCACCTACAACAACACTGGCTACCACTACGCCACCTGGGTCCAGTGGAATTCGGCCTTCGCTCCCGAGGGCATATGACGGTACACCTGCCGGGTGCCAGGGATTTCTCCTCCAGGTAGAGCTCTACCTGGCCACTATTCACCCGGCGAGAGCGTGTCCACCCTCATCTCCTGTCTATCGGGGAGGGCGCTTGAGTGGGCCAACGACGCCAGGTATTCCTTAAAGAGGTAGGGTTTCAAGTGTCTACGGAAGGTGGTCAGTGACTCCGCTGTCCTGGCGTCATGGGGGAGCTTGTTCCACCATTGGGGTGCCAGAGCAGCAAATAGCTTTGACTGGGCTGAGCGGGAATTGTGCTTCCGTAGAGGAGAATGAACGTAGTGCCTTCGTTTGGGTGTAGGGTCTGATCAGAGCCTGAAGGTAAGGAGGTGCCGTTCCCCACACAGCTCCGTAGGCAAGCACCATGGTCTTGTAGTAGATGCAAGCCTCAACTGGAAGCCAGTGGAGTGCGGAGGAGCGGGGTAACATGAGAGAACTTGGGAAGGTCGAACACCAAACGGGCTGCAGCGTTATGGATAAGTTGTAGGGGTTTAATGGCACAAGCAGGGAGCCCAGCCAACAGCGAGTTGCAGTAATCCAGACGGGAGATGACAAGTGCCTGGATTAGGACCTGTGCCACTTTCTGTGTAAGATAGGGTCGTACTCTGCGAATGTTGTAGAGCATGAACCTGCAGGATCAGGTCACCGCTTTGATGTTAGTGGAGAACGACAGGGTGTTGTCCAGGGTCACGCCAAGGTTCTTTGCATTCTGGGAGGAGGACACAATGGAGTTGTCAACCGTGATGGCGAGATCATGGAGCGGGCAGTCCTTCCCTGGGAGGAAGAGCAGCTCCGTCTTGCCAAGGTTAAGCTTGAGGTAGTGCCAGACATGCAGAGATGCGATTCGCCACCTGGTTATCAGAAGGGGGAAAGGAGAAAATTAATTGTGTGTCATCTGCGTAGCAATGATAGGAGAGACCATGTGAGGATATGACAGAGCCAAGTGACTTGATGTATAGAGAGAATAGGAGAGGGCCTAGAACTGAGCCCTGGGGGATACCAGTGGTGAGAGCACGTGGTGCCTACACTGGAAGCCTGTGTTTCAGACATAAGGAAGTGGATGGCGGCAAATGTTGTACTTTTAAACTCGGACAAAACAGAGATGCTAGTTCTAGGTTCCAAGAAACAAAGAGATCTTCTGTTTGATCTGACAATTAATCTTGATGGTTGTACAGTCGTCTCAAGAAAAACGGTGAAGGACCTCGGCGTTACTCTGGACCCTGATCTCTCTTTTGACTAACATATTCAAGGACAGCTTTTTTCCATCTTCGTAACATTGCAAATATCAGAAACTCTTTGTCCAAAAATGATGCAGAAAAGCTAATCCATGCTTTTGTCAATTCTAGATTAGACTACTGCAATGCTCTACTTTCCGCCTACCCGGATAAAGCACTAAATAAACTTCAATTAGTGCTTAACACGGCTGCTAGAATCTTGACTAGAACCAATACATTTGATCATATCACTCCAGTGCTAGCCTCTCTACACTGGCTAGGGCTGATTTCAAGGTTTTACTGCTAACCTACAAAGCATTACATGGGCTTGCTCCTACCTATCTCTCCGATTTGGTCCTGCCGTACATACCTACACGTACGCTACGGTCACAAGACGCAGGCCTCCTTATTGTCCCTAGAATTTCTAAGCAAACAGCTGGAGGCAGGGCTTTCTCCTATAGAGCTAAATGTTTATGGAATGGTCTGCCTACCGATGTGAGAGACGCAGATTCGGTTTCGACCTTTAAGTCTTTACTGAAGACTCATCTCTTCAGTAGGTCCTATGATTGAGTGTAGTTTGGCCCAGGGGTGCGAAGGTGAACGGAAAGGCACTGGAGCGACAAACCACCCTTGCTGTCTCTGCCTGGCCGGTTCCCGTCTCTACATTGAGATTATCTGCCTCTGACCCTTTTAAGGGGTGAGTCACTGACTTACTGGTGCTTTCCATGCCGTCCCTAGGAGGGGTGCGTCACTTGAGTGGGTTGAGTCACTGACGTGATCTTCCTGTCCGGTTTGTCGCCCCCTCAGGCTCGTGCGGTGGAGGAGATCTTTGTGGGCTATACTCAGCCTTGTCTCAGGGTAGTAGGTTGGTGGTCTGTTGATATCCCTCTAGTGGTGTGGGGGCTGTGCTTTGGCAAAGTGGGTGGGGTTATATCCTGCCCGGTTGGCCCTGTCAGGGGGTATCATCAGACGTGGCCCCAGTGTCCCCCGACCCACCCCTGTCTCAGCCTCCAGTATCTATGCTGCAATAGTCTATGTGCCGGGGGGCTAGGGTCAGTCTGTTACAGTGAGGGAAAAAAGTATTTGATCCCCTGCTGATTTTGTAAGTTTGCCCACTGACAAAGAAATGATCAGTCTATAATTTTAATGGTAGGTTTATTTGAACAGTGAGCGACAGAATAACAACAAAAAAATCCTGAAAAACGCATGTCAAAAATGTTATAAATTGATTTGCATTTTAATGAGGGAAATAAGTATTTCACCCCCTCTCAATCAGAAAGATTTCTGGCTCCCAGGTATCTTTTATACAGGTAACGAGCTGAGATTAGGAGCACACTCTTAAAGGGAGTGCTCCTAATCTCAGCTTGTTACCTGTATAAAAGACACCTGTCCACAGAAGCAATCAATCAATCAGATTCCAAACTCTCCACCATGGCCAAGACCAAAGAGCTCTCCAAGGATGTCAGGGACACGATTGTAGACCTACACAAGGCTGGAATGGGCTACAAGACCATCGCCAAGCAGCTTGGTGAGAAGGTGACAACAGTTGGTGCGATTATTTGCAAATGGAAGAAACACAAAAGCACTGTCAATCTCCCTCGGCCTGGGGCTCCATGCAAGATCTCACCTCATGGAGTTGCAATGATCATGAGAACAGTGAGGAATCAGCCCAGAACTACACAGGAGGATCTTGTCAATGATCTCAAGGCAGCTGGGACCATAGTCACCAAGAAAACAATTGGTAACACACTACGCCGTGAAGGACTGAAATCCTGCAGCGCCCGCAAGGTCCCCCTGCTCAAGAAAGCACATATACAGTGGGGAAAAAAAGTATTTAGTCAGCCACCAATTGTGCAAGTTCTCCCACTTAAAAAGATGAGAGAGGCCTGTAATTTTCATCATAGGTACACGTCAACTATGACAGACGTTACCTGTATTAATGGCACCTGTTTGAACTTGTTATCAGTATAATAGACACCTGTCCACAACCTCAAACAGTCACACTCCAAACTCCACTATGGCCAAGACCAAAGAGCTGTCAAAGGACACCAGAAACAAAATTGTAGACCTGCACCAGGCTGGGAAGACTGAATCTGCAATAGGTAAGCAGCTTGGTTTGAAGAAATCAACTGTGGGAGCAATTATTAGGAACTGGAAGACATACAAGACCACTGATAATCTCCCTCGATCTGGGGCTCCACGCAAGATCTCACCCCGTGGGTTCAAAATGATCACAAGAACGGTGAGCAAAAATCCCAGAACCACACGGGGGGACCTAGTGAATGACCTGCAGAGAGCTGGGACCAAAGTAACAAAGCCTACCATCAGTAACACACTACGCCGCCAGGGACTCAAATCCTGCAGTGCCAGACGTGTCCCCCTGCTTAAGCCAGTACATGTCCAGGCCCGTCTGAAGTTTGCTAGAGTGCATTTGGATGATCCAGAAGAGGATTGGGAGAATGTCATATGGTCAGATGAAACCAAAATAGAGCTTTTTGGTGAAAACTCAATTCGGCGTGTTTGGAGGACAAAGAATGCTGAGTTGCATCCAAAGAACACCATACCTACTGTGAAGCATGGGGGTGGAAACATCATGCTTTGGGGCAGTTTTTCTGCAAAGGGACCAGGACGACTGATCCATGTAAAGGAAAGAATTAATGGGGCCATGTATCGTGAGATTTTGAGTGAAAACCTCCTTCCATCAGCAAGGGCATTGAAAATGAAACGTGGCTGGGTCTTTCAGCATGACAATGATCCCAAACACACCGCCCGGGCAACGAAGGAGTGGCTTCGTAAGAAGCATTTCAAGGTCCTGGAGTGGCCTAGCCAGTCTCTAGATCTCAACCCCATAGAAAATCTTTGGAGGGAGTTGAAAGTCCGTGTTGCCCAGCGACAGCCCCAAAACATCACTGCTCTAGAGGAGATCTGCATGGAGGAATGGGCCAAAATACCAGCAACAGTGTGTGAAAACCTTGTGAAGACTTACAGAAAACGTTTGACCTGTGTCATTGCCAACAAAGGGTATATAACAAAGTATTGAGAAACTTTTGTTATTGACCAAATACTTATTTTCCACCATAATTTGCAAATAAATTCATTAAAAATCCTACAATGTGATTTTCTGGATTTTTTTTTCTCATTTTGTCTGTCATAGTTGACGTGACTGCTGACTAAATACTTTTTTTCCCCACTGTATATGTACACTACCGGTCAAAAGTTTGGACACACCTACTCATTCAAGGGTTTTTCTTTATTTTTACTATTTTCTACATTGTAGAATAATAGTGAAGACATCAAAACTATGAAATAACACATATGGAATCATGTAGTAACCAAAAAAGTGTTAAACAAATCCAAATATACATATAGTTCTCTGATTGTGAACTACAGGAAAAAAAAGAGGAATGAACACGCCCCCATTCTCATCGACGGGGCTGTAGTGGAACAGGTTGAGAGCTTCAAGTTCACTGGTGTCCACATCACCAACAAACTATCATGGTCCAAACACACCAAGACAGTCGTGAAGAGGGCACGACAAAGCCTATTCCCCCTCAGGAGACTGAAAAGATTTGGCATGGGTCCTCAGATCCTCAAAGTTCTACAGCTGCACCATCGAGAGCATCCTGACTGGTTGCATCACTGCCTGATATGGCAACTGCTTGGCCTCCGACCGCAAGGCACTACAGAGGGTACTGCGTACGGCCCAGTACATCACTGGGGCCAAGCTTCCTGCCATCCAGGACCTCTATACCAGGCGGTGTCAGAGGAAGGCCCTAAAAATGATCAAAGACTCCAGCCACCCTAGTCATAGACTGTTCTCTCTGCTACCGCTCGGCAAGTGTTACCGGAGCGCCAAGTCTAGATCCAAGAGGCTTCTTAACAGCTTCTACCCCCAAGCCATAAGACCTATGGAACTGCTAATCATGGCTACCCGGACTATTTAATTGATTGATTGATTAATAACTTGGCCATGTGATTGTGTAATTGAGAGGCGTCGGTATGCCTGTGTGCGTGCCTCAGTATGTGTGTGTCATTGTGTGTGTGCACACCGGTATGAGTGTTTTCATGTGTGCTTGTCAGTGTGTGTGTGTGTGTGTGTGTGCGGTTCTGCCTGTCAGCCCCCTGGTTGAGGTCTGCTCTGAAGAAACCAGGCAGCTTCTACAGGCTCCTCTCTTGTTACAGACTGTTTTAGACCAGGGTCACCCAGGGGTGAGAGCGGCAGACAGTCGCATGCAACAGAGAGATTGGGGGGGTGGGGGGGGGGGGGTGGAAGAGAGTAGGAGAGAGGGAAGGGGGGGATAGAGTGGGGAATGGCTGCAGAGAGAGAGAGAGAGAGGAGGGGTAAGGAGTGAGAAAAGAAAGCTAAAGAAGAGTGATAGAATAAAGTTGAAAGAGTGGCAAAGAGAGAGAGGAGGACACAGAGAGAGAGGAGGACACAGAGAGAGAGGAGGACACAGAGAGAGAGGAGGACACAGTGAGAGAGGAGGATACAGAGAGAGGAGGACACAGAGAGAGAGGAGGACACAGAGAGAGAGGAGGACACAGAGAGAGAGGAGGACAAGGACACAGAGAGAGAGGAGGACACAGAGAGAGGGAAAAGGACACAGAGAGAGAGGAGGACACAGAGAGAGAGGAGGGACACAGAGAGAGGAGGACACAGAGAGAGAGGAGGACACAGAGAGAGAGGAGGACACAGAGAGAGAGGAGGACACAGAGAGAGGGAAAAGGACACAGAGAGAGAGGAGGACACAGTGAGAGAGGAGGACACAGTGAGAGAGAGTATGACACAGAGAGAGAGGAGGACACAGAGAGAGGGAAAAGGACACAGGGAGAGAGGAGGACACAGAGAGAGAGGAGGACACAGGGAGAGAGGAGGACACAGAGAGAGAGGAGGACACAGAGAGAGTGGAGGACACAGTGAGAGAGGAGGACACATAGAGAGGAGGACACAGAGAGAGAGGAGGACACAGAGAGAGAGGAGGACACAGAGAGAGGGAAAAGGACACAGGGAGAGAGGAGGACACAGTGAGAGAGGAGGACACAGAGAGAGAGAGGAGGACACAGAGAGAGAGGAGGACACAGAGAGAGAGGAGGACACAGAGAGAGAGGAGGACACAGAGAGAGAGAGGAGGACACAGAGAGAGAGGAGGACACAGAGAGAGAGGAGGACACAGAGAGAGAGGAGGACACAGAGCTATAATGTGCTCTTTAGAATATCTATTTGTATTTATTAGGCAGCAGCTACTGTTCCTGGGGTCTCAACACATTAAGGCACACATAAAACAAAGGATAAACCAGTCCATCATATATCATCATTACACCACTACATATCTACCATACAACATGTATAATACCACCATACAACAATATTACAATGTACGTGTGTGTAGAGTGTTTGTGCTAGTTGTGTGTGTGACTATGCGTGTCTGTACCTGTGTGTGTGTCTCTTCACAGTCCCCGCTGTTCCATAAGGTGTATTTTTACCTGTTTTTTAAATCTGATTCTACTGCTTGCATCAGTTACCTGATGTGGAATATAGTTCCATGTAGTCATGGCTCTATGTAGTACTGTGCGCCTCCCATAGTCTGTTCTGGATTTGGGGATTGTGAAGAGACCTCTGGTGGCATGTCTTGTGGGGTATCCACTTTGAGCCATGAGAGATTGACATGCATATTACTAATGTTAGCTGTACATTTAACGGCCAGCTGTGCTGCCTTGTTCTGAGCCAATTGTAATTTTCCTAAGTTCGTCTTTGTGGCACCTGACCACACGACTGAACAGTAGTCCAGGTTGGACAAAACTAGGGCCTGTAGGACCTGCCTTCTTGATAGTGTTGTTAAGAAGGCAGAGCAGCGCTTTATTATGGAATTCCCTCCCAACTCTACAGTGGTCCGTCCTGCTCTCTTATCCAGAGCCACTACAGTAGTGAGTCATTTAGCAGACGCTCTGATCCAGAGCCACTACAGTAGTGAGTCATTTAGCAGACGCTCTGATCCAGAGCCACTACAGTAGTGAGTCATTTAACAGACGCTCTTATCCAGAGCCACTACAGTAGTGAGTCATTTAGCAGACGCTCTTATCCAGAGAGACTACAGTAGTGTGTCATTTAGCAGACGCTCTTATCCAGAGCCACTACAGTAGTGAGTCATTTAGCAGACGCTCTTATCCAGAGCCACTACAGTAGTGAGTCATTTAGCAGACGCTCTTATCCAGAGCCACTACAGTAGTGAGTCATTTAGCAGACGCTCTTATCCAGAGCCACTACAGTAGTGAGTCATTTAGCAGACGCTCCTATCCAGAGCCACTACAGTAGTGAGTCATTTAGCAGACGCTCTTATCCAGAGCCACTACAGTAGTGAGTCATTTAGCAGACACTCTTATCCAGAGCCACTACAGTAGTGAGTCATTTAGCAGACGCTCTTATCCAGAGCCACTACAGTAGTGAGTCATTTAGCAGACGCTCTTATCCAGAGCCACTACAGTAGTGAGTCATTTAGCAGACGCTCTTATCCAGAGCCACTACAGTAGTGAGTCATTTAGCAGACGCTCTTATCCAGAGAGACTACAGTAGTGAGTCATTTAGCAGACGCTCTTATCCAGAGAGACTACAGTAGTGAGTCATTTAGCAGACGCTCTTATCCAGAGCCACTACAGTAGTGAGTCATTTAGCAGACGCTCTGATCCAGAGCCACTACATTAGTGAGTCATTGGACTTGCCCATCTTCTACACTGGCTGCCCGCCTGGGTTTGAGAATCCCAGTCTACCTTAAATTTTGCGTATCCCTGGGTGGGGGCCCACCGGGTGCTATCAGCCGGAGCCAGTTGAGCATGGGACTCACATGGGATCCCTGAGGTAGCGTGCAAGGCAGAACAAAGTGAAGCAAAGCATAGCAAAGCAAGCATTGCATAAGCAAAGCACTGCTACCCGCTACTCATACACATCTGTCTCTGTCTGCCTGTCTCTCTGTCTGTCTGTCTCTCTGTCTGCCTGCCTCTCTGTCTGCCTGCCTGCCTCTCTGTCTGCCTGTCTCTCTGTCTGTCTGTCTCTCTGTCTGCCTGTCTCTCTGTCTGTCTGTCTCTCTGTCTGCCTGTCTCTCTGTCTGCCTGCCTGCCTCTCTGTCTGCCTGTCTCTCTGTCTGTCTGTCTCTCTGTCTGTCTGTCTCTCTGTCTGCCTGTCTCTCTGTCTGTCTGTCTTTCTGTCTGCCTGTCTCTCTGTCTGTCTGTCTCTCTGTCTGTCTGTCTCTCTGTCTGCCTGTCTCTCTGTCTGTCTGTCTCTCTGTCTGCCTGTCACTCTGTCTGTCTCTCTGTCTGCCTGCCTCTCTGTCTGCCTGTCTCTCTGTCTGTCTGTCTCTCTGTCTGCCTGTCTCTCTGTCTGCCTGCCTCTCTGTCTGCCTGTCTCTCTGTCTGTCTGTCTCTCTGTCTGTCTGTCTCTCTGTCTGCCTGTCTCTCTGTCTGTCTGTCTCTCTGTCTGCCTGTCTCTCTGTCTGTCTGTCTGTCTCTCTGTCTGTCTGTCTGTCTCTCTGTCTGCCTGTCTCTCTGTCTGCCTGTCTCTCTGTCTGTCTGTCTCTCTGTCTGTCTGTCTCTCTGTCTGCCTGTCTCTCTGTCTGTCTGTCTCTCTGTCTGCCTGTCTCTCTGTCTGCCTGCCTGCCTCTCTGTCTGCCTGTCTCTCTGTCTGTCTGTCTCTCTGTCTGTCTGTCTCTCTGTCTGTCTGTCTTTCTGTCTGCCTGTCTCTCTGTCTGTCTGTCTCTCTGTCTGTCTGTCTCTCTGTCTGCCTGTCTCTCTGTCTGTCTGTCTCTCTGTCTGCCTGTCACTCTGTCTGTCTCTCTGTCTGCCTGCCTCTCTGTCTGCCTGTCTCTCTGTCTGTCTGTCTCTCTGTCTGCCTGTCTCTCTGTCTGCCTGCCTCTCTGTCTGCCTGTCTCTCTGTCTGTCTGTCTCTCTGTCTGTCTGTCTCTCTGTCTGCCTGTCTCTCTGTCTGTCTGTCTCTCTGTCTGCCTGTCTCTCTGTCTCTCTGTCTGTCTGTCTCTCTGTCTGCCTGTCTCTCTGTCTGCCTGTCTCTCTGTCTGTCTGTCTGTCTGTCTGTCTGTCTGTCTGCCTGTCTCTCTGTCTGCCTGTCTCTCTGTCTGTCTGTCTCTCTGTCTGTCTGCCTCTCTGTCTGCCTGTCTCTCTGTCTGCCTGTCACTTAACATTTCTTTCTGCATCTCATCTCTTTCTCTCCTTTCTCTCTCTCTCTCTATTTCTACCTAATCAAAATGTATCTCTCTCTCCATCAACCCTTTATTATTTTTTCTTTCTACCTTTCTGCTCAAACTCTCCCTCCCTCCCTCCCTCCCTCCCTCCCTCCCTCCCTCCCTCCCTCCCTCCCTCCCTCTCTTTCGCTCCCTCTCTCTCCCCTCTCTCCCCCTCTTTTTACATAATTTATTCTGGAGAGGAAACAACTCACAAAGGAAGTTTACCCTTATGCACTATCGGGAAACACACACACACACACGCACGCACACAACAAACCTAACCACCCACCCACCCTTTTTCGGCACCCTGAGGAATGCCACCAGATGACCAAAAAAAGAACAACAAAAATAGAAAGACTGGCTGTAAATGAAGTCTTAAAGGGAAATGTCACCGCTAGACAGTATTTGGGGTGTTTTTCCAATCTCCCTACATAAGTGTATAAGTGATGAGTGTTTCAGACATAATTCTGAGTGATGAGAAATAATTAGGCACTATAGCTGTATTTTCAGCCAATGACGGGAGAGCTCAGCCAATGACGTCACTGGTTCATTGAGCCTGCTGTCTGTTCGAAAAGTAATGTTTTGTACAGCCCTATTTATTTGAGCTGAAGACCTATTCATTATACACTGAAGAGGAGATGAGACAGCGAGAAAAATTATTGCGAGACCAGCAAGCTGCGTTAACAGCCTAGACCAGCTGGAATGGGACTCAGGAGGGCAAATGACAACCGAGTTGTTTTGCAATCGGTAGCTAGCTAGCAAATATAACCTCTCTTTTTACAGTACAGTACAATTTGGTGATCGATTCGGTCGGAACAGTGCTTGCTAGTACCACTACAAGCCAAGCTATCCAAGTTTAGCTAGCGAGCGAGCTAGCTAGCTCTGTTTGCTATACGTAAAATGCACTGTAGTCTAATGTCATAGCTAGTTAGCTAACTAGCCTAGCTAGCCTCAGTGCCTCTCATTAGGAGCAGAATTGGAGAAATGTTTTGATGATGATGATGGCGGAGAATAAAGGAATGACTTTGGCTTTATGACTCATATTAGTCTTGGAGTAACTATTCCTGTGTAATGTAGCTAGCTGTGATTCTTGCTGCTACAGTAGGAATACAGACAGTACACAACAATTGCCCAGGAACGTTTTACATTTTAGTCATTTAGCAGACGCTCTTATCCAGAGCGACTTACAGTTAGTGAATACATTCTTTATTTATTTTTTATACTGGCCCCCCGTGGGAATCGAACCCACAACCCTGGCGTTGCAAACGCCATGCTCTATCAACTGAGCTACATCCCCTGCCGGCCATTCCCTCCCCTACCCTGGACGACGTTGGGCCAATTGTGCGCCGCCCCATGGGTCTCCCGGTCGCAGCCGGCTGCGACAGAGCCTGGATTCGAACCAGGATCTCTAGTGGCACAGTTAGCACTGCGATGCAGACAATGCCGATTGGATACAAAGATGTTGATGACTCTAAAGAGGAGATGTGATAGCAAATCAAATGACAGTCGAGTAAGTCGTTTTGCTGTCGTAGTTAGCTAGCTAGCAATATAGCTAAGCTCTTTTTCACACAAGGCAGTGTTGTTCAGTATAATTTCATGATCGATTCAGCCATAACGGGGCTCACTGGTACAACCACAGGACACCGAATCCCCTTGCCTGCGTGTTTTGCTGGGGCCATTTGAGCAATTCAAGAGAAGATGTGGAAGGTCCCATAACAACAATCTCACCTTGTATCAAAGTGACTCTGAACACCTCACTGCACCTCCCAAAACACACCACATGCCAGTATTCCCTTTGCAGAACTGAAGTATTTATTATAGGCGTTAGTAGTATATTTTTCTTCTACTGTGTATATTGTCATACATTGCCATAACTGTTCCTGCATACTGCTGTGTAAACTCACCTCGGTCTCCAGAGCAAATAAACCTTGTCTGAAAACAAGACATGTCTACTTATTTGCTATATTGACAGACTAATCTTCTGTTTTATAGATAGACGTTTACTTGCAAATGAATGGAAGTTTAAATGATACGCCAACTCCCTGCATCATTGGTTTTAGCAGTAAGATTGAAACTAGTTTATCCAAATACATTTAATGAATATCACAATGAATTGATCCAGAGGATGAAGTCAACACTCTATTGGTTTCTGATGCAGCTGGAGTCATTTAACACACACACACACATTTATACTGACTACACACACACACACGCACACACACACACTCACATACAATCATAATTTACGCTGCTGCTCCTCTGTTTATTATATATCCTGATGCCTAGTCACCTTACCCCTATACATTCAGTTGAAGTCGGAAGTTTACATACACCTTAGCCAAATACATTTAAACTCAGTTTTTCACAATTCCTGACATTTAATCCTAGTAAAAATTTCCTGTCTTAGATCAGTCAGGATCACCACTATATTTTAAGAATGTGAAATGTCAGAATAATAGTAGAGAGAATGATTTATTTCAGCTTTTATTTCTTTCATCACATTCCCAGTGGGTCAGAAGTTTACATACACTCAATTAGTATTTGGTAGCATTGCCTTTAAATTGTTTAACTTGGGTCAAACATCTCCAATTCCTTGACTTTGTTGTCCTTAAGCCATTTTGCCACAACTTTGGAAGTAGGCTTGGGGTCATTGTCCATTTGGAAGACTCATTTGCGACCAAGTTTTAACTTCCTGACTGATGTCTTGAGATGTTGCTTCAATATATCCACATCATTTTCCTTCCTCATGATGCCATCTATTTTGTGGAGTGCACCAGTCCCTCCTGCAGCAAAGCACCCCCACAGCATGATGCTGCCACCCCTGTACTTCACGGTTGGGATGGTGTTCTTCGGCTTGCAAGCAACCCCCTTTTTCCTCCAAACATAACGATGGTCATTATGGCCAAACAGTTCTATTTTTGTTTCATCAGACCAGAGGACATTTCTCCAAAAAGTACGATCTTTGTCCCCATGTGCAGTTGCAAACCGTAGTCTGGCTTTTTTATGGCGGTTTTGGAGCAGTGGCTTCTTCCTTGCTGAGCGGCCTTTCAGGTTACGTCGATATAGGATTCGTTTTACTTTTGTACCTGTTTCGTCCAGCATCTTCCCAAGGTCCTTTGCTGTTGTTCTGGGATTGATTTGCACTTTTCGCACCAAAGTACGTTCATCTCTAGGAGACAGAACGCGTCTCCTTCCTGAGCGGTATGACGGCTGTGTGGTCCCATGGTGTTTATACTTGCGTACTATTGTTAGTACAGATGAACGTTGTACCTTCAGGCGTTTGGAAATTGCTCCCAAGGATGAACCAGACTTGTGGACCTACCATTTTTTTTCTGAGGTCTTGGCTGATTTCTTTTGATTTTCCCATGATGTCAAGCAAAGAGGCACTGAGTTTGAAGGCAGGCCTTGAAATACATCCACAGGTACACCTCCAATTGACTCAAATGATGTCAATTAGCCTACCAGAAGCTTCTAAAGCCATGACATCATTTTCTGGAATTTTCCAAGCTGTTTAAAGGCACAGTCAACTTAGTGTATGTAATATTCTGACCCACTGGAATTGTGTGACAGTGAATTATAAGTGAAATAATCTGTCTGTAAACAATTGTTGTAAAAATTACTTGTGTCATGCACAAAGTAGATGTCCTAACCGACTTGCCAAAACTATAGTTTGTTAACAAGACATTTGTGGAGTGGTTGAAAAACAAGTTTTAATGACTCCAACCTAAGTGTATATAAACTTCAGACTTCAACTGTATAAAAAATATTATATAAAACACCATTGTATACATATGAACAACAGCTAGTGATATCTATAGCACAATGCAGTGGTGACCATACTAGGAATTCTATATTATACTACAACATCAGTCTAACTGAATATGGATGTTGTAGTCTCCTGAGTGGCGCAGTGGTCTAAGGCACTGCATCGCAGTGCTAACTGTGCCACTAGAGATCCTGGTTCGAATCCAGGCTCTGTCGCAGCCGGCCGCGACCGTGAGACCCATGGGCGGTGCACAATTGGCCCAGGGTAGGGGAGGGAATGGCCTGCAGGGATGTAGCTCAGTTGATAGAGCATGGTGTTTGCAACGCCAGGGTTGTGGGTTCGTTTCCCACGGGGGGCCAGTATAAAAAAAATATATATGTATTCACTAACTGTAAGTCGCTCTGGATAAGAGCATCTGCTAAATGACTAAAATGTAAATGTGTTGGTTGCAGGTTCCAGAATGTTCTTCAGCTTTTGAACCTCTTCTTGTGTTGGGTAATGGCAGCTGGTTTAGCAGTCTTTGGCGCTGTGGCGATGTTCTTCACCACCCTCTGCTTCGATGTCTTTCAGAAGATTTGTATGTACTTCAAGTCTCCTGGAAAGACATGAGGATGTGTAACCATACAATAAACCATGTTCATCTGTAAACAAAAAAAAAGGGTACAGTAGATTGGTTTGTGTTTTGTTACACTCAGAGTCAATAATGGGGCATTGTGATGGGCTGTTAGCAAAGATGTGAAAACTTTGAGGGGGGCTTGACTTGTAGACAGTCTAGTCGTGTGTTGTTGTGTATGAGCACCTACAGTAGTGCTGTTGAGTAGACAAGCACTGCCAACAATAGAGTGACTAGGCTAGAAGGGTACACTGACAGCCCCTCTCTCCCAATGCCAAAGAACTGACTGCAATGGTGTGAAAAAAAAATTTTAGAAGCACTTGTCTTGTGGACAGTTTAGTGTATCTGTGATTTTTGTTTTCTCAAGAGAGTATTGTGCTTTCATGAATACCTTTGGCTTGTTTCAAAGTCAGATGATGTTTAGCCAGGCTGAAAACGTTCATCCAACGGGTCTACGGGCTTCTGTCCTACTGAAGCTGGTGTCAAGGTCATCATCAGCAGCAGCAGGATTCATCTGTAGGACTCACGGTAGTCAGTGATTAGCCAACATCTTGCTACTTTGTCCCCATCAATACACACTCTAACAAGGTACTATATCCACCCACCATGTCGATACATCTGACTAACCTTCACACCCCCCATCATGGCGTCATAGACAGATTTAGTAGATTTTTTTAGAAGGTGACTTCCACTAGGTCCTGGTGCTGAGCTGGTTATTGAGCTGATCGGACACTAAATAGAACATGACTTTAGTCACGTTAGCCTCTGCGGTAGTTAGTTAGCTAGCTAGCTAACGTAACCTAACGAAGCTAACCAATCAATCAATCAAAATGTATTTATAAAGCCCTTTTTACATCAGCAGATGTCACAAAGTGCTATACAGAAACCCAAACTAGGAAAAACTCCCTAGAAAGGCAGAAACCTTGGAACAAACCTAGAGAGGAACCAGTCTCTGAGGGGTGGCCAGTCCCCTTCTGGCTGTGCCGGGTGGAGATCATAACAGTACATGGCCATTAAGGCCAGATTTTTCTCCAAGATGTTAAAACGTTCATAGATAACCAGCAGGGTCAAATAATAATCATAGTGGTTGTAGAGGTTGCAACAGGTCAGTACATCAGGAGTAAATGTCACTTGGCTTTTCATAGCCGGGCATTTAGAGGTTGAAATAGCAGGTGCGGTAGAGAGAGAGAGTTGAAAACAGCAGGTCCAGGACAAGGTAGCACGTCCAGTGAACAGGTCAGGGTTCCATAGCCGCAGGCAGAACAGTGGAAACTGGAGCAGCAGCACGACCAGGTGGACTGGGGACAACAAGGAGTCATCAGGCCAGGTAGTCCTGAGGCATGGTCCTATGGCTCAGATCCTCCGGGAGGGGAGGGAGAGAGGGAGAGAGACAATCAAAATCCATTGGACTCCCCAATTACTGACCAGGAGCTCTATAAGAAACTTCAGGCCCTCAAATTAAAAAAAAACATGCAGACCTGATGGCATCCTAAATGAGATGCTCAAATTCACTAGTGCAAAATATCAATTGACTATATTAAAACTGTTTAATTTGATTCTGAGTGTAGGTTATTTCCCTGACATCTGGAATCAAGGACTCATAACCCCAATCTTTAAGAACGAAGACAAATTTGACCCTAACAATTACAGAGGCATTTGTGTGAACAGTAACCTGGGGAAGGTTTTCTGTAGTATTATACATGTAAGAGTTCTAAACTTCCTTAATAAGCACAATGTCTTGAGTAAAAGCCAAATTGGATTTATACCAAAACATCACACGACCGATCCTATTTACACCCTACACACCCTGATAGATAAACACGTCCACCAAAATAATACCAAAGTGTACGCTTGCTTTATCGACTTCCAAAAAGCATTTGATTCTATTTGGCATACAGGACTGTTCTACAAAGTTATAGAAAGTGGTGTAGGGGGTAAAACATATGACATAATTAAATCAATGTATACTGGCAATACGCGCAGCATCGAAATTGGCAAGAAAATATAATAATTCTTTAACCAGGGGCGGGGCCTTTGCCAGGGTTGTAATCTGAGCCCTGCACTCTTCAATATTTACATCAACGAATTGGCCACTATTCTAGAAAAATCCCCAGCCCCTGGTGTTAGTCTCCACAATTCAGAGGTTAAATGCCTGCTCTTGGCAGATGACCTGTGCCTGCTGTCACCCACAGCACATGGCCTACAGCAGAGCCTGGACCTGCTAGAGCAGTACTGCCAGACCTGGGCCCTGGCAGTAAACCCCAAAAAGACTCAAATAATGATTTTCCAGAGAAGATCCAGATCTCAGGGAATTAGACCAAAGTTCTCAATTTGTATAACATATATAGAGTACTGCACACACTACAATTACTTAGATTTAAAAATAAGCTCAACTGGACACCTTAATGATGCAGTGAATGAACTGAGAGAGAAAGCACGCAGGGCATTCTACGCCATTAAAAAACAAATTCAAGTTGAAATACCTATTACAATTTGGCTAAAACTAATTGAATGTGTCATTGAACCAATTGCACTTTATGGCAGCAAGGTGTGGGGTCCACTTGCAAAACAAGATTTCACCAAATGGGACAAACACCCCATTGAAACCCTGCATGCAGAGTTCTGTAAGATTCTCCTACATGTCCAGAAGAAAACTACAAACAATGCATGCAGGGCAGAATTAGGCCAATATCCACTAATAATAAAAACTCAAAAAATAGCAATTAAGTTTTGGAAACATCTAAAATACAGTGACCCCCTCTCATATCATTACCAAGCCCAAAACAAAACTACATTGCTTATTGGGAAACACAAGCACAAGCACAAAGTAAAATGCAGTGCTATCTGGCCCTCCCGGGGAAGGACTGCCCGTTCCATGATCTCGCCATCACGGTTGACAACTCTGTTGTGTCCTCCTCCCAGAGTGCGAAGAGCCTTGGCATGACCCTGGACAACACCCTGTCGTTCTCCGCTAACATCAAGGCGGTGACCCGATCCTGTAGGTTCATACTCTACAACATTCGGAGAGTATGACCCTACCTTACACAGGAAGCGGCACAGGTCCTAATCCAGGCACTTGTCATCTCCCGTCTGGATTACTGCAACTCGCTGTTGGCTGGGCTCCCTGCCTGTGCCATTAAACCCCTACAACTCATCCAGAATGTCGCAGCCCGTCTGGTGTTCAACCTTCCCAAGTTCTCTCACGTCACCCCGCTCCTCCGCACACTCCACTGGCTTCCAGTTGAAGCTCGCATCTGCTACAAGACCATGGTGCTTGCCCACGGAGCTGTGAGGGGAACGGCACCTCCGTACCTTCAGGCTCTGATCAGTCCCTACATCCAAACGAAGGCATTGCGTTCATCCACCTCTGGCCTGCTGGCCCCCCTACCTCTGCGGAAGCACAGTTCCCGCTCAGCCCAGTCAAAACTGTTCGCTGCTCTGGCACCCCAATGGTGGAACAAGCTCCCTCACGACGCCAGGACAGCGGAGTCACTCACCACCTTCCGGAGACTCTTGAAACCCCACCTCTTTAAGGAATACCTGTGATAGGATAAAGTAATCCTTCTACCCCCCTTACCCCACCCCACCCCCCCCCCCCCCCAAAAAAAAGTAAATATATATTGTAAAGTGGTTATCCCACTGGCTATAAGGTGAATGCACCAATTTGTAAATCGCTCTGGATAAGAGCGTCTGCTAAATGACGTAAATGTAAATGTAAATCGACAGTACACCGTGGCTAAATATTTGACCATGGTTACTGATCAAAACCTTAGAAAAACCTTGACAAAGTACAGGCTCAGTGAGCACAGGCTTGCCATTGAGAAGGGTAGACACAGGAAAACCTGGCTCCCTGTAGAGGAAAGGCTGTGCAACCACTGCACCACAGCAGAACCTGAGACAGAGATGCATTTGCTGACAAAATGTAAAAAAATATAAAACAATTAGGGAGTGTCATTTTTGAAACCGTTTTTCAAGGTTTCAAATTCCTCTCTGATGAGAATAGGCTACCCTTCCTGTTGGGGGAGGACGCAGAGAGCTGTGGGTTGGCAGCGCACTACATTGCTGCCTGCCATAAGATGAGGGACAGTGTCTGACAGACCAACCAACCTGCACATGTCCTCTATATTGTTATTGTTCAATGGTTATTTTGACCCTTGGTTATTGTTGTTACTGTGGTCCCGTTGACAATATTGATTATTATTATTTTAATGATGTTAATAGTGTAAATATCCAAAGTAAGCTTTGACAATATGTACATTGTTACGTCATGCCAATAAATTGAATTGATTTGAATTGAATTGAATTGAATTGAGAGAGAGAGAATTAGAGAGAGCATACAAAAATTCACACAGGACACCAGATAAGACAGGAGAATATCACCAGATATACAGTGAGGGAAAAAAGTATTTGATCCCCTGCTGATTTTGTACGTTTGCCCACTGACAAAGGCATGATTAGTCTATCATTTTAATGGTAGGTTTATTTGAACAGTGAGAGACAGAATAACAACAACAAAATCCTGAAAAAAGCATGTAAAAAATGTTATAAATTGATTTGCATTTGAATGAGGGAAATAAGTATTTGACCCCTCTGCAAAACATGACTTAGTACTTGGTGGCAAAACCCTTGTTGGCAATCACAGAGGTCAGACGTTTCTTGTAGTTGGCCACCAGGTTTGCACACATCTCAGGAGGGATTTTGTCCCACTCCTCTTTGCAGATCTTCTCCAAGTCATTAAGGTTTCGAGGCTGATGTTTGGCAACTCGAATCTTCAGCTCCCTCCACAGATTTTCTATGGGATTAAGGTCTGGACTCTGGCTAGGCCACTCCAGGACCTTAATGTGCTTCTTCTTGAGCCACTCCTTTGTTGCCTTGGCCATGTGTTTTGGGTTATTGTCATGCTGGAATACCCATCCACGACCCACTTTCAATGCCCTGGCTGAGGGAAGGAGGTTCTCACCCAAGATTTGACGGTACATGGCCCCGTCCATCGTCCTTTTGATGCGGTGAAGTTGTCCTGTCCCCTTAGCAGAAAAACACCCCCAAAGCATAATGTTTCCACCTCCATGTTTGACGGTGGGGATGGTGTTCTTGGGGTCATAGGCAGTATTCCTCCTCCTCCAAACACGGCGAGTTGAGATGATGCCAAAGAGCTCGATTTTCGTCTCATCTGACCACAACACTTTCACCCAGTTCTCCTCTGAATCATTCAGATGTTCATTGGCAAATTTCAGACGGGCCTGTACAGTGGGGAAAAAAAGTATTTAGTCAGCCACAAATTGTGCAAGTTCTCCCACTTAAAAAGATGAGAGAGGCCTGTAATTTTCATCATAGGTACACGTCAACTATGACAGACAAAGTGAGAAAAAAAAATCCAGAAAATCACAATGTACGATTTTTTATGAATTTATTTGCAAATTATGGTGGAAAATAAGTATTTGGTCAATAACAAAAGTTTCTCAATACTTTGTTATATACCCTTTGTTGGCAATGACACAGGTCAAACGTTTTCTGTAAGTCTCCACAAGGTTTTCACACACTGTTGCTGGTATTTTGGCCCATTCCTCCATGCAGATCTCCTCTAGAGCAGTGATGTTTTGGGGCTGTCGCTGGGCAACACGGACTTTCAACTCCCTCCAAAGATTTTCTATGGGGTTGAGATCTGGAGACTGGCTAGGCCACTCCAGGACCTTGAAATGCTTCTTACGAAGCCACTCCTTTGTTGCCCGGGTGGTGTGTTTGGGATCATTGTCATGCTGAAAGACCCAGCCACGTTTCATCGTCAATGCCCTTGCTGATGGAAGGAGGTTTTCACTCAAAATCTCACGATACATGGCCCCATTCATTCTTTCCTTTACACGGATCAGTCGTCCTGGTCCCTTTGCAGAAAAACAGCCCCAAAGCATGATGTTTCCACCCCCATGCTTCACAGTAGGTATGGTGTTCTTTGGATGCAACTCAGCATTCTTTGTCCTCCAAACACGACGAGTTGAGTTTTTACCAAAAAGTTCTATTTTGGTTTCATCTGACCATATGACATTCTCCCAATCCTCTTCTGGATCATCCAAATGCACTCTAGCAAACTTCAGACGGGCCTGGACATGTACTGGCTTAAGCAGGGGGACACGTCTGGCACTGCAGGATTTGAGTCCCTGGCGGCGTAGTGTGTTACTGATGGTAGGCTTTGTTACTTTGGTCCCAGCTCTCTGCAGGTCATTCACTAGGTCCCCCCGTGTGGTTCTGGGATTTTTGCTCACCGTTCTTGTGATCATTTTGACCCCACGGGGTGAGATCTTGCGTGGAGCCCCAGATCGAGGGAGATTATCAGTGGTCTTGTATGTCTTCCATTTCCTAATAATTGCTCCCACAGTTGATTTCTTAAAACCAAGCTGCTTACCTATTGCAGATTCAGTCTTCCCAGCCTGGTGCAGGTCTACAATTTTGTTTCTGGTGTCCTTTGACAGCTCTTTGGTCTTGGCCATAGTGGAGTTTGGAGTGTGACTGTTTGAGGTTGTGGACAGGTGTCTTTTATACTGATAACAAGTTCAAACAGGTGCCATTAATACAGGTAATGAGTGGAGGACAGAGGAGCTTCTTAAAGAAGAAGTTACAGGTCTGTGAGAGCCAGAAATCTTGCTTGTTTGTAGGTGACCAAATACTTATTTTCCACCATAATTTGCAAATAAATTCATTAAAAATCCTACATTGTGATTTTCTGGATTATTTTTTCTCAATTTGTCTGTCATAGTTGACGTGTACCTATGATGAAAATTACAGGCCTCTCTCATCTTTTTAAGTGGAAGAACTTGCACAATTGGTGGCTGACTAAATACGTTTTTCCCCCACTGTATACACATACACACATAGACATATGCATACACACACACACACACACACACACACACACACACACACACACACACACACACACACACACACACACACACACACACACACACACACACACGCACATAAACACACACACATACATACACACACACACACACACACACACACACACATACACATACACATACACATACACACACTCTCTCTCGCTCTCTCTCTCTATCACTCATACACACATGTATGAGTGATGTGGACATTCCTGAAAAACAGTGTTCCTTGAAACAGCAAAATACCTCACAAAGAGAATTTATTTTCAGAAAGTGGTGTTACTTTTGTTTTCACCTCTTCAGATTAAAAAAGAACTTCACTGATATATACTGTATAATATACTGACTGTACAGCTTTCCAATTTAATGTGAATTTATATTTTAGTGTATAAATGGGTTAGTTGTTTAGCAACAAAACCAAAGTGTGCACAACTATGGGGCAAAACAGACTGGGTTGGCATAGATTATTGACAAGATGTAAACTATATTTCATTACCAAACGTTTATTAAAAACATACATACATAAAGCACAATGAGCACTTGTCTCTCAAATACATTGTTACATTTGTTGGTCAGCTAGCTAGAGAATTTTTGCCATATTAGCATTGACATGAAATCAGTCAAAATACCTCAAAATAAGACATGGTATCAATAACAAGATACAACGAGCTGAAACGAGCCACCTACGATTCCCCACATGGCAGCTTCATGTCATTGTTGGTAGCTTTCTGACCGTTCAGAATCACAACAATGTTCGGCTTCCGGCCACATCGATGCTCATCATTTTCGTAATGTTATCAGCCAACTCATCTATACGTTTTATTGGTTAAGGATGCCACAACCCACCTCAAATAATTCCTGTTTTACACCACTTCTACCACAAGATGGCAGCGTTCATTAAAATACCCATTACACTTGTAAAAGCCAAAAAGATACTTCTCCTGCATTATATTCAACTGAATAGTGAGCTTGGTCGCAACTCTCCTGTATAGACGGACAGTTCCCTTATCCCTGATACCAATAACAAGTCGTTATACATGTATTGTAAACTATCTTTGTGGTATGATTGATAGACAAGGCACCCATACCCCAGTATAATTATGATTGATAGACAAGGCACCCATACCCCAGTATAATTATGATTGATAGACAAGGCTCCCATACCCCAGTATAATTATGGTCAGTTGCTGATGTTGTGTGTGTCTGCATGCACGTGTGTGTGTGTGAGTGGGAAAAACAAGGCTTCTCATGGGGAAACCCGTGTATTCTGGTGTCCCTCTCTCAGCATCTCAGCAGTGGGCTTCCTTCCATGTGGACATTGATCTTGGCTGGTCATAGGTTTGCTGACGACATGTATCAGTATTGCAGGATTTACAGCCTTGGGTATGATGCTTTAATCTTCCAGTTGGCTCCTCTGTCCATGGACCTTGGTTGTTCCAGTTGGCTCTTCTATCCATGGACCTTGGTTGTTCCAGTTGGCTCTTCTATCCATGGACATTGGTTGTTCCAGTTGGCTCCTCTGTCCATGGACCTTGGTTGTTCCAGTTGGCTCTTCTATCCATGGACCTTGGTTGTTCCAGTTGGCTCTTCTATCCATGGACATTGGTTGTTCCAGTTGGCTCTTCTATCCATGGACCTTGGTTGTTCCAGTTGGCTCTTCTATCCATGGACCTTGGTTGTTCCAGTTGGCTCCTCTGTCCATGGACCTTGGTTGTTCCAGTTGGCTCCTCTGTCCATGGTTGTTCCAGTTGGCTCTTCTATCCATGGACCTTGGTTGTTCCAGTTGGCTCTTCTATCCATGGACCTTGGTTGTTCCAGTTGGCTCTTCTATCCAACGCCACCACATCATTTCTTAGTGCTCAGCATGTAATTACCTGTGGAAACTACTGTGAAATAAAGTGCTACTAGTCTGTTCTTTCCTTCCCTGGGGTGGTGAGGTGATGACCGGGTCCAAGACAAACACTGCATGGTAGAGCTAAACACAGCTAGCTGAACATGGGTCACTGTCAGACTCCGTTTGTGTTCTTAAACATCCAACGTGATGGCCAGTGTAACAGTGTAGACGTGGCTCATTCTGGGTAGCACCACCAACACATCCCAAACGACACCCCCTATTCCCTACTTAGTGCACTACTTTGACCAGGGCAGACATGGTGTTTGTTTTTCCAGTAGATTCAACAGGTTCTGGGGGGGGGTAGAGGTGTCCTGGTAGCTCAGGATGAAGGGGTGTAGTACTGAGACAGGGCAGGCCATGTGTGTGGGTTATAGGTCCCAGAGTCCTGGTCCAAGGTGGGGTATATGATTACATTAAGCGTCCGCAAACACACACACACACACGCACGCACCACGGTTCCGAGATGAGGTACAGCATACAGTAGGATTCCATTAGAGTCCTGGGCTGAGGTGGGTCCAGACTGTGACCTCTTTATGATACAATCCCAGTCCGTGTCTCCACCTCATAAAACGTCATGCCAATATGGAGCGGAAGATTCCGTTTTATATCCACCAGAATATATTAATGCAGGTCCCAAGAGAGTAGAAAAAATACCTGTAACATCTTCGTTTATGTTATATAACTTAAAATCCTTAAAATTATCCTTAGCGTACAGTCTTTTTCCTTGACGTTGCATTAGTGTTCCCAAGCAGCACGGTGAGTAAAGATTTAATCCCATAGCGGGATGAGAGATGTGGCCCGATGTTATGAAGACATCGTCCTAAATACACAGCTAGATGGGCTTAAGTAGGCAGCCATGACACCCA
>NW_028166546.1:5000-37500 GCF_964263955.1 Coregonus lavaretus
ACCCCCCCACCCCACCCCACACACAAACATCCAACCCCCCCCCCACCCCACACACACACATCCAACCCCCCCCCCACCCCACACACACACATCCAACCCCCCCACCCCACCACACACACATCCAACCCCCCACCCCACACACACACATCCAACCCCCCACCCCACACACACACATCCAACCCCCCCCCCACCCCACACACACACATCCAACCCCCCCACCCCACACACACACATCCAACCCCCCCACCTACACACACACATCCAACCCCCCCCACCCCCCACACACACACATCCAACCCCCCCACCCCACACCACCACATCCAACCCCCCCACCCCAACCCCCCCACCCCACACACACACATCCAACCCCCCCCACCCCACACACACACATCCAACCCCCCCACCCCACACACACACATCCAACCCCCCCACCCCACACACACACATCCAACCCCCCCACCCACACACACACATCCAACCCCCCACCCCACACACACACATCCAACCCCCCCCCACCCCACACACACACATCCAACCCCCCCCACCCCCACACACACATCCAACCCCCCACCCCACACACACACATCCAACCCCCCACCCCACACACACACATCCAACCCCCCCACCCCACACACACACATCCAACCCCCCCACCCCACACACACACATCCAACCCCCACCCCACCACACACACATCCAACCCCCCCACCACACACACACACATCCAACCCCCCCACCCCACACCACACAATCCAACCCCCCACCCCCACACACACACACATCCCGTCACCCCCCCCCCCCCCCCCCCCCCCCCCCCCCCCCTCACACACACACAAGAAGGAACCTGTTATCAAAGCGCCCTATTGGCCCTCTGCCAGGAGTAACGTGCTGAGACTGAACACTAAACCAGTTTAATGACAACAGCAGTGACAGACCCAGACCAAGACACAAGACTGCGTCCCAATGGATACTATATACTGTAGTGTACCCTATTCTCTTCATAGTGCACTACTTTTGACCAGGGCCCATAGGGTGCTATTTGGGATGCCTTCCATGGCCATGGCCAAGTACTGATACCAGCAGTAGTGTACTACTGAGGGGTCCATGCCATGGGAGGGTGATGTCAGTGGGGAGGAATAAGGGCCAGGACCGGGGTTTGGTGACATGTGTCCTAACTAGGGGTGGAGGGTGGAGGGCCGGAGGCCACCAGAGGGGGTTATGGTACATTATGAAGCAGCAGGCTGGGTTGACTAGCTGGATCTACAGTACAGCTGCCAAAGACTAGAGTATGCTGTGTGATGGGATGTTGCTGAGAGTACATGTGCATCTAATTGTGTTTTATGTTAATAAAAAAGAACTGAACAGTGCTGTATTTTTGTGTGTGTGTGTGTGTTTGGTTTTACTATCCTTGAACCTAACCAGAAGTCCTCACAAGAATAGTAAAACAAGGAACATTCTGACATGTAGGGACATTTCACCAGTCCCCACAAGGAAAAGGCTCATTTAGGGTTAGGGGTTAGGGGTTAGGGCTTAGCATTAGGGTTAGAGTTAGGTTCATGGTTAGGATTTTGAATGGTAATTAATTGTTTGGTCCTCAGTATAGTGTGTGTGAGTGTGTGTGTGTGTGTGTGTGTTTGTTCAGTCCAAACAGTCCCAACTAACTCTGTGGTCTGGTGTGGGAGAAGGGATCAGCCAGTCCAGGCTTGCCAGGATATACTGTGTGTCTGCTACACCAAACAAACCTGGTCGGCAGTAGCTAGGGAGCTTCTGTGTGGATTGATCAGGATTGTTATTTTACCTGGGTGCTGAAGAATGTTTGTGCAATTAAAACATTTTGAGTTAATATTTAGCATTGTTAAATGTGTGGTACTGCTATTGTTATAATATACACTACCAGTCAAAAGTTTGGACACACCTACTCATTCCAAGAATTTTCTTTATTTTTACTATTTTCTACATTGTAGAATAATAGTGAAGACATCAAAACTATGAAATAACACATATGGAATCATGTAGTAACCAAAACAGTGTTTAAACACAAGGTAGCCACCCTTTGCCTTGATGACAGCTTTGCACACTCTTGGTATTATCTCAACCAGCTTCATTAGTAATCACCCGGAATGCATTTCAATTATCAGGTGTGCCTTGTTAAAAGTTAATTTGTGGAATTTCTTTCCTTCTTCATGCGTTTGAGACAATCAGTTAGTTGTGTTGTGACAAGGTAGGAGTGGTATACAGAAGATAGCCCTATTTGGTAAAAGACCAAGTCCATATTATGGCAAGAACAGCTCAAATAAGCAAAGAGAAACGACAGTCCATCATTACTTTAAGACATGAAGGTCAGTCAATAAGGAACATTTCAACAACTTTGAACGTTTCTTCAAGTGCAGTCGCAAAACCATCAAGCGCTATGATGAAACTGGCTCTCATGAGGACCGCCACAGGAAAGGAAGACCCAGAGTTACCTCTGCTGCAGAGGATAAGTTAATTAAAGTTAACTGCACCTCAGATTGCAGTCCAAATAAATGATTCACAGACTTCAAGTAACAGACACATCTCAACATCAACTGTTCAGAGGATACTTCATGAATCAGGCCTTCATGGTCAAATTGCTGCAAAGAAACCACTACTTAAGGACACCAATAAGAAGAAGAGACTTGCTTTGGCCAAGAAACATGAGCAATGGACATTAGACCGGTGGAAATCTGTCACACTTAACCAGCATGGTTACCACAGCATTCTGCAGCGATACGCCATCCCATCTGGTTTGCGCTTAGTGGGACTATCATTTGTTTTTCAACAGGACAATGACCCAACACACCTCCAGGCTGTGTAAGGGCTATTTGACCAAGAAGGAGAGTGATGGAGTGCTGCATCAGATGACCTGGCCTCCACAATCACCCGACCTCAACCAAATTGAGATGGTTTGTGATGAGTTGGACCGCAGAATGAAGAAAAAGCAGACAACAAGTGCTAAGCATATGTGTGAACTCCTTCAAGACTGTTGGAAAATCATTCCAGGTGAAGCTGGTTGAGAGAATGCCAAGAGTGTGCAAAGCTGTCATCAAGGCAAAGGGTTGCTACTTTGAAGAATTTCAAATATAAAATATATTTGATTTGTTTAAACACTTTTTTGGTTATTACATGATTCCAGATGTGTTATTTCATAGTTTTGATGTCTTCACTGTTATTCTACAATGTAGAAAATAGTAAAAATATAGAAAAACCCTTGAATTAGGTGTGTTCAAACTTTTGACTGGTACTGTATATAATATGGTTAGATTGTCACTTCTTCAAGCCCTGAGTGTGTGAGAGGTGGTCTTTCATGGAAATGAATTAATCCAGTGAGACAGAGACAGAGAGAGAGAGAGAGAGAGAGAGAGAGAGAGAGAGAGAGAGAGAGAGAGAGAGAGAGAGAGAGAGAGAGCGGCAGAGAGAGAGAGAGACAGTGAGACAGTGAGACAGAGAGATAGAGAAAGAAAGAGAAAGAGAGAGGCAGAGAAAGAGAGAGACAGAGAGAGAGAGACAGAGAGAGCGAGAGAGACAAGGCTGTGAACGAGCTAAGAGACAAGGCAAGAAGGACCTTCTATGCCATCAAAAGCAACATAAAACTCAACATCCCAATTAGGATCTGGCTAAAAATACTTCAGTCTGTTATCGAACCCATTGCCCTCTATGGTTGTGCGGTCCGGGTCCACTCCCCAGCCAAGATTTCACAAAATGGGACAAACACCCAATTGAGACTCTGCATGCAGAATTCTGCAAAAATATACTTTGTGTACAATGCAAAACCTCAAACAATGCATGCAGAGCAGAATTAGGACTATACCCGCTAGTTATCAAAATCCAGAAAAGAGCTGTTAAATTCTACAACCACCTAAAAGGAAGTGATGCCCACACATTCCACCACAAAGCCCTCACCTACAGGGAGGAACCTAGAGAAGAGTCCCCTCAGAGCCCTCACCTACAGAGAGTTTAACCTAGAGAAGAGTTCCCTCAGCCAGCTCGTTCTGGGGCTCTGTTCACAAACACAAACAGACCCCACAGAGCCCCAGGTCAGAAACACAATTAGACAAAACCAAATCATGAGAAAACAAAAAGATTTTACACATTGGAAAGAATCACCAAAAAACAGAGCAAACTAGAATGGTATTTGGCCCTAAACAGAGAGTACACAGTGGCAGAATACCTGACCACTCTGACTGACCCCAAATGGAGAAAATCCTTGACTATGTCCAGACTCAGTGAGCATAGCCTTGCCATTGAGAGAGGCCGCCTTAGGCAGACCTGGCTCTCAAGAGAAGACAGGCTATGTGCACAATGCCCACAAAATGAGGTGGAAACTGAGCCACACTTCCTAACCTCCTGCCAAATGTATGACCACATTAGAGACACATATTTCCCACAGATCACACAGACCCACAAAGAATTTGAAAACATTGATAAACTCCCACATCTGTTAGGCGAAATAACACAGTGTGCAATCACAGCAGCAAGATTTGTGGCCCATTGCCATGAGAAAAGGACAACCAGTGAAGAACAAACAACTTTGTAAATATAACCTACATTTATCTGTTTATTTATTTTCCCTTTCATACTTCAACTACTTACACATTGTTACAACACCGTACATACACTCTAAAAATTAGGGGTTCAACAAGGGTTCTTCTAAGATCCTTAAAGTTCTTCAAAGAACCGTAGGTTCTTGGCACTGAAAATGGCCCCCAAAAGGTTCTTCCAAGAATCCATAGGAGGTGGGGTTCATCGAGGAACTCCTCAGTTGGTGGGGGTTCTTGCAGGAACCTAACTGCCCAACTGAAACATTTTGATTTGAAAGGACAGCAGGTGAAGGCAATTAACTGAAAAAGAACTCCTCAATTTAAGGTAAGGGTTGTCCCTTGTATGATCTACATTTATATTGTTTTATGATGATACCATCTATCTTTTCATATTTGTGCAAATCTTTCTAAAACAGAAAATGGACAAAATTCAATGGATATCAATCAACAAAGAGGTATGAATATGTTACAAGAATATATATTTTTTGTCATTTAGCAGACACTCTTATCTAGAGCAATTAGGGTTAAGCGCCTTGCTCAAGGGCACATCAACAGATTTTTCACCTAGTCGGCTCGGGGATTAGAACCAGCAACCTTTCGGTTACTGGCACAACGCTCTTAACCACTAAGCTACCTGCCGCCCTGTATGTTGACGTCTAGCTGTAATGGTGCAGATGACTTAACTGCTCACTTTTGTGTCTGTGTCTGCAGGTATACAGTCATGGTCAAAAGTTTTGAGAATGTCACATATACTAATACAACGTTTGTGAGTGTAATGTTTACTAATGTTTCCCTTGTTATTCATCTTGTCTATTCTATTTGCTTTGGCAATGTAAACATATGTTTCCATGCCAATAAAGCCCCCTGAATTGAATTGAATTGAGAGAGAGAGAGCGAGACAGAGAGAGAGTGAGTGAGACAGAGAGAGAGAGAGAGACAGAGAGAGAGAGAGAGAGAGAGAGAGAGAGAGAGAGTGAGAGAGAGAGAGAGAGAGAGACAGAGACATAGAGAGAGAAATGGAATGAATAGCTGGGGGTCATGGGGATAATGATTTCTTCATGGACCCTGATGGGCATCGTTTGAAAACGGCAAATTAACATTGAGCATTTCCTTGACAGGCATTACTGAATATGTAAAATATGTAAACACGTTTCGTGTTATGACAGACTCACGTGAACATACGCCACAGCATCTAAATGACCTACTTTGTATTCAACAAAAATGTACCACCACCGTTAGTGTCTGCGTCGTTAGGTCTCACAGACTGGCCTGTTATGTTTCTGCTAAACAAGAGAACATTACAACACCAAAACATCATCATGGATGGGTACTCTACTGTATAGAATAGACCCACCCTGCCTTACCATCAGTGGGGGCTGCTGAGGGGAGGAAGGCTCATAATAATGGCTGGAACAGAGCGAATGGAATGGCATCAAACATGGAAACTATGTGTTTGACGTATCTGATACCATTCCACCAATTCTGCCCCAGTCATTACAACGAGCCTGTTCTCCCCAATTTAGGTGCCAGCAACCTCCTGTGCTTACCAATGGCATGTTATGTTTCTGTTAAACAAGAGAACATTAGAACACCAAAACATCATCATGGATGGGCACTTTACTGTATAGAATAGACCCACCCTGTCTTAACCGTGTAGGCCAGGTTGCAATAGAATGCACTACCATTGTCCTCATCTTAAAAGTTGATCTCTAATGAAAATACCAACATTTCTATGTCCAACTCATTTCAAAGAACCCTACATTTTGGGGGGGTTATGAGCACTGTGACAACCAACTCATGTGATAAGTTGCCCCTGTCTCACCTACACTATCAGACTCAGACTCAGCTCTAGATAATACCCGTCCTAACATAAAGGTGCAGGTGTATTTTTTAACCCCAGCCCGTTCTCGTCTCAGCTGTTGGTCAATCTCTTCTCAGGTCTACTGTGGACAGAGTAAACTAGCACTGACACATGAAGGGTGTCTCCCCCTCGTGGGGGAGAGGTGGAGAGGAGGGGTAGAAAGGAGGAAGAGAGAGAGAGAGAGAGAGAGAGAGAGAGAGAGAGAGAGAGAGAGAGAGAGAGAGAGAGAGAGAGAGAGAGAGAGAGAGAGAGAGAGAGAGAGAGAGGAGAGAGAGAGAGAGAGAGAGAGAGAGAAAGAGAGAGGAGGGTGGAGAGTTGGGGAGAAGGGGAGAAGAGGGAGAGAGACACAGAGAGAGAGAGAGAGAGAGAGAGAGAGAGAGAGAGAGAGAGAGAGAGAGAGAGAGAGAGAGACAGAGAGAGAGAGAGAGAGAGAGAGAGAGAGAGAGAGAGAGAGAGAGAGAGAGAGAGAGAGAGAGAGAGAGAGAGAGAGAGAGAGAGAGAGAGAGAGAGAGAGAGAGACAGAGAGAGAGAGAGAGAGAGAGAGAGAGAGAGAGAGAGAGAGAGAGAGACAGAGAGAGAGAGAGAGAGAGAGAGAGAGAGAGAGAGACAGAGAGAGAGAGAGAGAGAGAGAGAGAGAGAGAGGGTGGAGAGTTGGGGAGAAGAGGAGAGAGGAGGGAATCTGGGCCAAGGCATAATGGTGGAGGTGAAGCTGTCTTTTTGTTCCGTGGGGCTAAAGAATCATTTTTAAGAGGCTGTGTGTGTGTTTTTGTTCTGTTCTGCGGAGGGTCATCAGGCCTGCAGGCTGCGCTGTCCCGGGTATTCTAGGTGGATAGGGGATACAAGCAGTGGACAGAGAGACTGGGCTACTCACTCCGGGGTGGGAAACAGTGTTACTCAGGTATACAGAGCGCAACGAGATGTCATATCATCAGTCTTTGGCGAGAAGCAGAGAGAGAGAGAAAGTCATCTATTTGCTTTCCTGTCATCCCAGGCCAACTATAGTGCTTGATTTATTTGAACAATACATTGACATTTTAGTCATTTAGCAGACGCTCTTATCCAGAGCGACTTACAGTTAGTGAGTGCATACATAATTTTTATTTTATTTTTCAAACAGACATACGTTGCAAACGCCATGCTCTACCAACTGAGCTACATCCCTGCCAGCCATTCCCTCCCCTACCCTGGACAAATTGTGCGCCGCCCCATGGGTCTCCCGGTCGCGGCCGGCTACGACAGAGCCTGGATTCGAACCAGGATCTCTAGTGGCACAGCTAGCACTGCGATGCAGTGCTTGAGTATCAGTGTAAATATATACCATCATTATCGGATCATGCTTGTCTGGCTTCATAAGAAAATCAACAATCGTTACCTATCGCTCCACAAAAGCCGCAGTCCTTGCAGAGCACTTAGTACTTTTGTTAAACAGAAAACCCAAACCCATGGCAGCAGATCCACAAGGTCTGCCATGAGAGGTGACTGTATAGTTCCCTTAAGGAACTCTGTGAGAGCTTCCCATGTCTGGAACACACTGCCAGCAGACACACACAACTGCACCACACATCGCACCTTCACAAAAACATGAAGACATGGCTAAAGGCCAATCAGACTTGTGAACATAATCCCTAGCTGTGCATTGCCGCTTTCCATGTGGTCTGTAGCTTGTGTGGTGTGAAAACACTTTGTTGCTTTTTTGTTGCTTTTTGTCCTATGTTTCTCTGTCTGCGTGCTACGTGTTACTTGTCCTATGTTGCTCTGTCTGCGTGCTACACTTTACTTGTCCTATGTTGCTCTGTCTGCGTGCTACACGTTACTTGTCCTATGTTGCTCTGTCTGCGTGCTACACGTTACTTGTCCTATGTTGCTCTGTCTGCGTGCTACGTGTTACTTGTCCTATGTTGCTCTGTCTGCGTGCTACACTTTACTTGTCCTATGTTGCTCTGTCTGCGTGCTACGTGTTACTTGTCCTATGTTGCTCTGTCTGCGTGCTACACGTTACTTGTCCTATGTTTCTCTGTCTGCGTGCTACGTGTTACTTGTCCTATGTTGCTCTGTCTGCGTGCTACGTGTTACTTGTCCTATGTTGCTCTGTCTGCGTGCTACGTGTTACTTGTCCTATGTTGCTCTGTCTGCGTGCTACGTGTTACTTGTCCTATGTTGCTCTGTCTGCGTGCTACGTGTTACTTGTCCTATGTTTCTCTGTCTGCGTGCTACACGTTACTTGTCCTATGTTGCTCTGTCTGCGTGCTACACGTTACTTGTCCTATGTTGCTCTGTCTGCGTGCTACACGTTACTTGTCCTATGTTGCTCTGTCTGCGTGCTACACGTTACTTGTCCTATGTTTCTCTGTCTGCGTGCTATACGTTACTTGTCCTATGTTGCTCTGTCTGCGTGCTACACGTTACTTGTCCTATGTTGCTCTGTCTGCGTGCTACACGTTACTTGTCCTATGTTTCTCTATCTGCGTGCTACGTGTTACTTGTCCTATGTTGCTCTGTCTGCGTGCTACATGTTACTTGTCCTATGTTGCTCTGTCTGCGTGCTACGTGTTACTTGTCCTATGTTGCTCTGTCTGCGTGCTACGTGTTACTTGTCCTATGTTGCTCTGTCTGCGTGCTACACGTTACTTGTCCTATGTTGCTCTGTCTGCGTGCTACATGTTACTTGTCCTATGTTGCTCTGTCTGCGTGCTACACGTTACTTGTCCTATGTTGCTCTGTCTGCGTGCTACACGTTACTTGTCCTATGTTGCTCTGTCTGCGTGCTACACGTTACTTGTCCTATGTTGCTCTGTCTGCATGCTACACGTTACTTGTCCTATGTTTCTCTGTCTGCGTGCTACACGTTACTTGTCCTATGTTGCTCTGTCTGCGTGCTACACGTTACTTGTCCTATGTTGCTCTGTCTGCGTGCTACATGTTACTTGTCCTATGTTGCTCTGTCTGCGTGCTACACGTTACTTGTCCTATGTTGCTCTGTCTGCGTGCTACACGTTACTTGTCCTATGTTGCTCTGTCTGCGTGCTACACGTTACTTGTCCTATGTTGCTCTGTCTGCGTGCTACACGTTACTTGTCCTATGTTGCTCTGTCTGCATGCTACACGTTACTTGTCCTATGTTTCTCTGTCTGCGTGCTACACGTTACTTGTCCTATGTTGCTCTGTCTGCGTGCTACACGTTACTTGTCCTATGTTGCTCTGTCTGCGTGCTACACGTTACTTGTCCTATGTTGCTCTGTCTGCGTGCTACATGTTACTTGTCCTATGTTGCTCTGTCTGCGTGCTACACGTTACTTGTCCTATGTTGCTCTGTCTGCGTGCTACACGTTACTTGTCCTATGTTGCTCTGTCTGCGTGCTACACGTTACTTGTCCTATGTTGCTCTGCATGTGCTCACTGCTCATTGTTTGTCTCTATTATTATTGTAATAGTTTAATAACCTGCCCAGGGACTGTGGTTGAAAATTAGCAGACTGGCAAAAAAAACGCACTTTTACTGAAACGTTGATTAATGTGCGCTGTCCCTGTAAAAATAAAAATGAACTCAAACTCAAACAACTACTTCAAGGTCTCAGAGCGAGTGATGTCACCGAATGAAATGCTACTAGCGAGCACTGCTAACTAGCTAGCCATTTCACACCGGTTATATAGAGTTTCAATAACAAACACAGGCACATTCTCAAAACAGAGGTCGTCTGTATCATCTTACACAGAACGTTACCATTTCAGACCATTCTATAGAATGACCTGCATTCTACTGTATAGGCTGGCTTACACCTTATAGCCCACCAATAGGATGGAGGGAGGTTACACTCTGACAGTAATAGATGGGATCAGATTACTTTTAAACAGTCAGGAGGAAAGATCACTCACAGAGGAGACCCAGGAAGGATTAAATATATGACACCTCTGTTTCTGCATAGTTTGGTCTGGGCACTTTCATTCATCTGGAGTTATAGCAAGATGTGTCACTATGGTGACTAAATCTATCCTGTCATGTTGTAAGTTCTTCATTGTTGCTCCTGGAGGACTGCATTGTGTCCAGGTTTTTTGTGCACTGCCATTCTCAAGGACTTTATGACTGAAGAACACTGGTAGCCTATAGGGGGTCAAAGTGGACAACGGCTAATTGAGATAGGGATCATAAGGGGTCAAGAGGGGTTATTGGTGACTTGTGAACACCTCATAAACTTCAGTCAGGCATACAGGGGTTAAAGGTCATGACCGGTTTCACTTCCCCATCAGGATTTTTTTTGTTAAATCCACATTAAGTTTCAATGTCTTCCGTCAAATTGCATCATTCTAATGCGACATGCAGTTGCCAGGAGCCATCTGTCTGGCAAATTGTGGAACCCATCCAAAAAAATCTTGATTTTTCTCACCCGCCTAAAACTTGTCCCTTACTTCTGAAAATCAATGCGCTCTCCCATGATTACCTTAGCTATGGAGCACTGGCTAGCTCACTGGCTACTACAAGGCAAACCATGCCTGATCAGCTGAGCAGCTTACTACTAGCTTGTTTGAAAGGCCATTACGGTAGCTAGTTTACCAGCTTAAAGTTTTACTGCACCATAGTTATCGGACTGTTCTAGAAAATGGGCAAGCATCTCTGACTCTGACAGCTGACGCTGGTGTGGCTTGCTACTTTGTAACATTTGGCCAACACAATAAAGTCGTAGATGGCTAACGTTAGTTAGCTAAAGCAGTCAGCTGCGGCAGAACTCTGTGCACAATCACTGCAGAACAGCAACTGCCTTATAAAAAGTCATTAATTGTGTCATCAGCTAGAATGTTACTATAGTAGCTAGCTAGCTAGCTAGCTTGAGGAAGGATTATTTATTCAGCATTTGGTATGTACTGCAACTGCTAGCATAATTTTTGTTTCATATTGATTGTAGACATGCTCAGCTAAGCAAACTAGCTATTTTCTTATGAGAGGCTTAATGTTTTTATTCTATTACCCTGGCTGTGTAGCATTATTTATCACATGCAGAATGGTCTGAGACACCATGATGCATGTTATCAGCAGTGACAATGATAACCAGCACAAGGCCTGCCTCATCCATCACCGTCACTTATCACTGGAACTATCAGGACATTAAACTTGGGACGGACGCATGACTGGGATCTGATTATGAAGGCTTTAAACCAGGGAAGGGTGGAGGAGTAGAGGGGTAGAGGCGTAGAGGGGTGGAGAGTGGAGATGTAGAGGGTAGAGCGGTGGAGAGGTAGAGGGGTGGAGAGGTGGAGAGGGGTGGAGAGGTAGAGTGGTGGAGAGGTGGAGAGGTGGAGAGGTAGAGGGGTGGAGAGGTAGAGGGGTGGAGAGGTAGAGGGGTGGAGAGGTGGAGAGGGGTGGAGAGGTGGAGAGGTAGAGGGGTGGAGAGGTAGAGGGGTGGAGAGGTGGAGAGGGGTGGAGAGGTGGAGAGGTAGAGGGGTGGAGAGGTAGAGCGGTGGAGAGGTAGAGGGGTGGAGAGGTGGAGAGGTAGAGAAGTGGAGAGGGGTGGAGAGGTAGAGAAGTGGAGAGGTGGAGAGGTAGAGGGGTGGAGAGGTAGAGGGGTGGAGAGGTAGAGGGGTGGAGAGGTAGAGGGGTGGAGAGGTGGAGCGATAGACCCTATACCAGACACAACACTGGACTGGACCCTATACCAGACACAACACTGGACTGGACCCTATACCAGACACAACACTGGACTGGACCTTGTACCAGACACAACACTGGACTGGACCCTGTACTCAAACACACACACACACAGAAAAGAGGGATGGAGAGAGGGATCTTCCCCGGTAGCAGGGGTCAAAGGTTATGTAAATGATAGCAGTTCCCTCAGGGTCAAGGCTCTCTGGGGGACTGACCTTCCTCAGACTCCCATGCCCTCTGACCGCTAACCCTGTGATGTATGGACCTGGGAAGACAGGTCAGATCCTCCTCTCGTTGCTCATCAGCTCTGTCAATCACAGAGATAAACAACAAGTTCCGCCCACATACCCACCTGTCAACACTTTAAAGGAATGTGACCCTTGACCGCTGTGCAGTGTGTTCTAAAGGTCATTCACACCTTATCAGTTAATCACCTGCGCACTGAATGAGAGGAAATATGACCTGGCACAAAAAAATGTAGGGAATAGGGTCTACAGGAAGAAAGTGGGTGAAATTAGTAGAATACTGTGTAGTGAAAAAGAGAGAAAATGCTGTGGATATTGTCTGCTGAAAATAAAATAAAATGGGGTCAATATTGTGTACTGAAAAAATGGAAATGGAAAGAATACTGTCTAGTGAGATATAAAGAATAAACATCTGCTTGTGGGGAGTAGTTTAGAACAATTCATATCAGCACTTTTCTCTCCCTTGCTAATCACTGCCTGATTGTGAATAAGTTCCTTTTGAACATCTTAGATAATTAAATTGTTAATGTATGTGGTGCACTGCTGTTTTGTTCTTTTTTTTTTTAGGTTAGAACTTCTTATTTTTTTTATTCTTTCATTTTCAGATTCCCTCTCAGTTTCTATCTGTGTCTCTCCTGAGATCCACGGCAGCTCTACTTACCAGGAAATACTTTCTAGAAAGAGATATGCAAATCTGGAGTCACCAGAGAGAGAACAGAGGGGGAAGTTCTGCTGTTTTACCCAGGAAACTATAGAAGGAAATATTTCTGTAAAGGTCTTGGGACATAGGAAAGAGTGTATCTTATGTGCTTGCATGTTTGGACTGTATGTTTGTGGTTGTTTGGGCTACATCAATACAATTCCCTATAGTCCATATTTTTCATGACCCTTCTGGAGAAGAGTATGTCACTTCAGTCAAGCACAAAAAACCCACCTCATTCACTTAGTACAGTACAGAACCACACTCTCCGCTCTCTGTTCTGTGTTCTGTGTTCTGTGTTCTGTGTTCTGTGTTCTCTGTTCTCTGTTCTCTGTACTGTCTGTTCTCTGTACTGTCTGTGCTCTGTGCTCTGTGCAGTTCCTCTCCCCCTTCTCTTTCTCTGCTCTCAGTGCAGTCTATTCCTCTCTTCTCTCCTCCTCCTCTTCTCCTTCCCCTTCTCTCCTGTCCTTCTCTCTTCTCCATCTCTCCTCTCCTCCTCCACTCCAGCACAGCGTTTATCAGCCCTAAGTGACTCTGACTAAAGTGATGGTGATGGTGCCAGGCGATCGCCAGCAGGCCAACAGCGGCTGCTCAGTCTCCCCTCTTAACGATCACGCCAGCCCCCCCACCCCCTACTCCTGAGTGGCCTGTCCAGCCGTGCGCTCGGTCCGGTGACAAAAGAGTTTGCAACAACCCCGTCAGAAAGTCAATACCCTGATAAACACTGCCCTCCGCTTGGGCCCTGGATCCCTGGATTACCACTTTAGCAGCCAATTGTCTTGACAGTCAGAGAGAGAGAGAGAGAGAGAGAGAGAGAGAGAGAGAGAGAGAGAGAGAGAGAGAGAGAGAGAGAGAGAGAGAGAGAGAGAGAGAGAGAGAGAGAGAGAGAGAGAGAGAATCCCTGCTCCTACTAAGTGGTAAGTAAACATATTTTATGGAAAATGAGATTGTACAATTTATTTATTTTTCAATGGACCCTGGAGGTGCGGTGTGTCATCGAGATGCAGCCTTTACGCACTCATAAACAAGACAGGAAACATACAGTGGGGAGAACAAGTATTTGATACACTGCCGATTTTGCAGGTTTTCCTACTTACAAAGCATGTAGAGGTCTGTAATTTTTATCATAGGTACACTTCAACTGTGAGAGACGGAATCTAAAACAAAAATCCAGAAAATCACATTGTATGATTTTTAAGTCATTCATTTGCATTTTATTGCATGACGTAAGTATTTGATACATCAGAAAAGCAGAACTTAATATTTGGTACAGAAACCTTTGTTTGCAATTACAGAGATCATACGTTTCCTGTAGGTCTTGACCAGGTTTGCACACACTGCAGCAGGGATTTTGGCCCACTCCTCCATACAGACCTTCTCCAGATCCTTCAGGTTTCGGGGCTGTCGCTGGGCAATACAGACTTTCAGCTTCCTTCAAAGATTTTCTATTGGGTTCAGGTCTGGAGACTGGCTAGGCCACTCCAGGACCTTGAGATGCTTCTTATGGAGCCACTCCTTAGTTGCCCTGGCTGTGTGGTTTGGGTCGTTGTCATGCTTGGTTGTTGGCCAAGATCTTGCGATACATGGCCCCATCCATCCTCCCCTCAATACGGTGCAGTCGTCCTGTCCCCTTTGCAGAAAAGCATCCCCAAAGAATGATGTTTCCACCTCCATACTTCACGGTTGGGATGGTGTTCTTGGGGTTGTACTCATCCTTCTTCTTACTCCAAACACGGCGAGTGGAGTTTAGACCAAAAAGCTATATTTTTGTCTCATCAGACCACATGACCTTCTCCCATTCCTCCTCTGGATCATCCAGATGATCATTGGCAAACTTCAGACGGGCCTGGACATGCGCTGGCTTGAGCAGGGGGACCTTGCGTGCGCTGCAGGATTTTAATCCATGACGGCGTAGTGTGTTACTAATGGTTTTCTTTGAGACTGTGGTCCCAGCTCTCTTCAGGTCATTAACCAGGTCCTGCCGTGTAGTTCTGGGCTGATCCCTCATCTTCCTCATGATCATTGATGCCCCACGAGGTGAGATCTTGCATGGAGCCCCAGACCGAGGGTGATTGACCGTCATCTTGAACTACTTCCATTTTCTAATAATTGCGCCAAAAGTTGTTGCCTTCTCACCAAGCTGCTTACGTATTGTCCTGTAGCCCATCCCAGCCTTGTGCAGGTCTACAATTTTATCCCTGATGTCCTTACACAGCTCTCTGGTCTTGGCCATTGTGGAGAGGTTGGAGTCTGTTTGATTGAGTGTGTGGACAGGTGTCTTTTATACAGGTAACGAGTTCAAACAGGTGCAGTTAATACAGGTAATGAGTGGAGAACAGGAGGGCTTCTTAAAGAAAAACTAACAGGTCTGTGAGAGCCGGAATTCTTACTGGTTGGTAGGTGATCAAATACTTATGTCATGCAATAAAATGCAAATTAATTACTTAAAAATCATACAATGTGATTTTCTGGATTTTTGTTTTAGATTCAGTCTCTCACAGTTGAAGTGTACCTATGATAAAAATTACAGACCTCTACATGCTTTGTAAGTAGGAAAACCTGCAAAATCTGCAGTGTATCAAATACTTGTTCTCCCCACTGTATGTAGAGCTCTGGTAAAGTACTCACAGAAGTGGGATTTATGCAGGGACTCGGTTTGGAATGGAGGCCGATATGGTTCCTAACTAAATGCTTGTGATTTACACTCTAATGCTGACTACCAATGAGATGCTTGAAAAACGATATGAGTTGAAGTCTGATTTTAATGAACTGCATGGCAGGTTTTAAAAAAACATTAGGTACATGATAAAGGACACAGAGTCCCTTAAAGCCCAACTCGATATGCACCACTTGTACATTTCTATGCAATGTGTAAGTGACGTTGCAATGTGTGGTCCTCTGTAGCTCAATTGGTAGAGCATGGCGCTTGTAACACCAGGGTAGTGGGTTTGATCCCCGGGACCACCCATACGTAAAAATGTATGCACACATGACTGTAAGTCGCTTTGGATAAAAGCGTCTGCTAAATGGCACATTAATTCATATTAATCCTACGTCATACTTCCAGGTCCTGCCCCCTAATCTTTTGAATGCGCTTGAAAATTATATCATCAAGTTCGTGAAAACTCTGTCATTTAAGATACATATTCAATTTTATTTGTGGATGAATTTACTTCTGCCACATGCCTTTTCTTACCGTTTTCCCACTGAAGACCATTACACTACGTTTTCCCCCCGCTGAAGACCATTACATTACGTCCCCCCCCCCCCCCCCCCCCCCCCGCTGAAGACCATTACACAACGTTTTTGCCCATTGAATACCATTCAAAAAGCCTAGAAAAGTTTTTTTAAATGACAAGGTTACTTCCTGGAAAATTACATGACACTTCTTCCTAGCTTGGTCCCAGACCTGTTTGTGCTCGCTTACCACCACCTATGGGATTGGCAAGAGAGCATAAACAGACCTGGGACCAGGCTAACTCACTCCCACTTTGCCATTGGCTATGAGTGTCTCCTCTATTGAGAGCTGGCTAAATCCATGTGTCAGCATGTGTAGCCTACAGTCATCTAACGTACAGAACTCTTATGACACTCACAACTCTGAGAACAAAAGTCAAAGGAGAAGGAGAATGTGTCTCTCTCAAATGTTTCTTCATTCCAAAAAAAACGGTACCCTATTCCCACAGTCTGGCCTCAAAGACATAACATATTAAACATAAATATGTGACACTCAAATTAGTATGATATGTTACGTTTGGTATGGTTACATATGACAGAAGGTTACTTAAGCCAAAATCCGAAAGGAGGGAAGTTGGTCAGGGAGGATGGGTGGACGTACAACATGAACGTCCACCCTTGGCCTCCGACCGCAAGGCACTACAGAGGGTAGTGCGTACGGCCCAGTACATCACTGGGGCAAAGCTTCCTGCCATCCAGGACCTCTATACCAGGCGGTGTCAGAGGAAGGCCCTCAAAATTGTCAAAGACTCCAGCCACCCTAGTCATAGACTGTTCTCTCTGCTACCGCACGGCAAGCGGTACCGGAGTGCCAAGTCTATGTCCAAAAGACTTCTCAACAGCTTCTACCCCCAAGCCATAAGACTCCTGAACAGCTAATCATGGCTACCCAGACTATTTGCACTGCCCCCCCACCCCCATCCTTTTTACGCTGCTGCTACTCTGTTAAGTATTTATGCATAGTCACTTTAACTCTACCCACATGTACATATTACCTCAACTACCTCAACTAGCCGGTGCCCCCGCACATTGACTCTGCAACGGTACCCCCCTGTATATATAGCCTCCCTACTGTCACTTTATTTTACTTCTGCTCTTTTTTTCTCAACACTTTTTTTGTTGTTGTTTTATTCTTACTTTTTTTGTTTAAAATAAATGCACTGTTGGTTAAGGGCTGTAAGTAAGCATTTCACTGTAATGTCTGCACCTGTTGTATTCGGCGCATGTGACCAATAACATTTGATTTGATTTGATTTGATCTAGCAACCCAAAGGTTGCGTGTTTGAATCAGATCATGGACAATTTTAGCTAATTAGCAACTTTGCAACTACTTACTACTTTTTTAGCTACTTTGCAACTACTTAGCATGTTAGCTGACCCTTCCTCTTCCCCTAACCCTCACCTTAACCCTTTAACCTAACTCCTAACCTTAGCCCCTAACATTAACCCCTAACCTTAACCTTAAGTCCTAGCCTAGCTAACGTTAGCGACCTAGCCACCTAGCTAAGGTTATCCACAACAAAGTGGAATTCGTAATATATCACATGTATTTCAAATTCGTAACATATTGTAGGAATTACAATTCATGACATATCATACGAATTGCAATTCGTAACATATCATACGAAATGGATGATATACATCCACAAATTAATAAATTCCATACAAAACGTAATCTATCATATGAAATGGATGATGGACATGCACAAATTAATACATTCCAATGGAAACGTAACATATCATACTAAATGGATGGAAACAGATTTACATTTACTATGTTACGTCTATCCCTGAGTCCAGGTTGATTCCCAACATAGTGCACTCCAGCTCTTTGGGCCCTGGTCAAAAGTAGTGCACTATAAATGAAATATGATGCCATTTGGGATGCAGCCAGTGTCTCATAGTGAACCACAAGGAAGAGTTGTCCTTTGTGAATTACCAAGGAGAACTGTGTGCAAAGACAGAGTGAAAAGAAGAATTCCCTGATGCTTAGAGAAGTCTTGAACTTGGCTAATGTGTCGCTAATGGAACACAGAACATTGGCCCAGTCAGGAAACAGAAGAGAACACGGAACATTGGTCCAGTCAGGAAACAGAAGAGAACACGGAACATTGGCCCAGTCAGGAAACAGAAGAGAACACGGAACATTGGTCCAGTCAGGAAACAGAAGAGAACACGGAACATTGGCCCAGTCAGGGAACAGAAGAGAACACAGAACATTGGACCAGTCAGGAAACAGAAGAGAACACAGAACATTGGTCCAGTCAGGGAACAGAAGAGAACACGGAACATTGGTCCAGTCAGGGAACAGAAGAGAACACGGAACATTGGCACAGTCAGGGAACAGAAGAGAACACAGAACATTGGTCCAGTCAGGGAACAGAAGAGAACACAGAACATTGGCCCAGTCAGGGAACAGAAGAGAACACGGAACATTGGTCCAGTCAGGGAACAGAAGAGAACACGGAACATTGGCCCAGTCAGGGAACAGAAGAGAACACGGAACATTGGCCCAGTCAGGGAACAGAAGAGAACACGGAACAATGGCCCAGTCAGGGAACAGAAGAGAACACGGAACATTGGCCCAGTCAGGGAACAGAAGAGAACACGGAACATTGGTCCAGTCAGGGAACAGAAGAGAACACGGAACAATGGCCCAGTCAGGGAACAGAAGAGAACACGGAACATTGGCCCAGTCAGGGAACAGAAGAGAACACAGAACATTGGTCCAGTCAGGGAACAGAAGAGAACACGGAACATTGGCCCAGTCAGGGAACAGAAGAGAACACGGAACAATGGCCCAGTCAGGGAACAGAAGAGAACACAGAACATTGGCCCAGTCAGGGAACAGAAGAGAACACATTTTACATTTACATTTTACATTTTAGTCATTTAGCCGACGCTCTTATCCAGAGCGACTTACAGTTAGTGAGTGCATACATTAATTTTATTTTTATTTTTCATACTGGCCCTCCGTGGGAGTCGAACCCACAACCCTGGCATTGCAAACGCCATGCTCCACCAACTGAGCTACATCCCTGCCGGCCATTCCCTCCCCTACCCTGGACGACGCTGGGCCAATTGCGCGCCGCCCCATGGGTCTCCCGGTCGCGGCCGGCTACGACAGAGTCTGGACAGAACACGGAACATTGGCCCAGTCAGGGAACAGAAGAGAACACAGAACATTGGCCCAGTCAGGGAACAGAGGAGAAATCTAAACGATGAAGAGCATCTGGGACGGTATTCATAAAGCTTCTCAGAGTAGGAGTGCTGATTGAGGATCAGCCCCCCCCCCCCCCCCAAAAAAAAGAAAACTGATCCCAGATCAGGGCTCCTACTCTGAATCAGACTCCACTGAGACTGAATAGAGAAACCACTGAGTCATGTTTGATGAATAATTAACGCTGACTACTGTCCATGTGTTTCTCCTCCTTAACGCTGACTACTGTCCATGTGTTTCTCCTCCTTAACGCTGACTACTGTCCATGTGTTTCTCCTCCTTAACGCTGACTACTGTCCATGTGTTTCTCCTCCTTAACGCTGACTACTGTCCATGTGTTTCTCCTCCTTAACGCTGACTACTGTCCATGTGTTTCTCCTCCTTAACGCTGACTCCTGTCCATGTGTTTCTCCTCCTTAACGCTGACTACTGTCCATGTGTTTCTCCTCCTTAACGCTGACTACTGTCCATGTGTTTCTCCTCCTTAACGCTGACTACTGTCCATGTGTTTCTCCTCCTTAACGCTGACTACTGTCCATGTGTTTCTCCTCCTTAACGCTGACTACTGTCCATGTGTTTCTCCTCCTTAACGATGACTACTGTCCATGTGTTTCTCCTCCTTAACGCTGACTACTGTCCATGTGTTTCTCCTCCTGTCGGGACAAAGTGTGATATTGCTATATAGTTATAAATGCCTGCATATTTGTATGATTGTCATGGTATAAACCTATGGCAGCCAAGCGGAGATCCATGCTAGAGGTCTTTTACCTGTAATTATGGGATGGCTAGCTTTCCACAGTCCCTGGGACGCCTACCAGCTTGCCTTGGTCTTTATGGGGATTCTGGTCTTTTCTTGTGGTTGTCGCGCTGCAATTAACACTGTCTCCGATCGCTGGGTGGCAAAATGCACTGAGACTGACACACACATGCGAACCCACGCACACACACACGGTGTGGATGGATACACACACACACACACGCACACACACACACACGCACACACACACACACACACACACACACACAGAGGAGCCTTTGGCTGGAGGCGATGGGAAAGAAAGCGCATGATAGGAAAAACATAGTTAATTATGTTTGACAGGTATCTATTAAAGTGCATTCTTAGCCAGACCCAGGAGGTCTTCACACATCTAATGGAAATATAGTTGCGTCCCAAATAGCACCCTTTTACCTATGTAGTGCACCACTTTTGACCAGGGTCCATACACTCTTAGAAAAAAAGGTGTTACTGAATGTAAAAACTAAAAGGGTTCTTCGGCTGTCCCCATAGGAGAACCCTTTGAAGAACCCTTTTTGGTTCCAGGTAGAACCTTTTGGTTCCAGGTAGAACCCTTTTGTGTTCCATGTAAAAAAAAAACTTTTCACAGAGGATTCTACATGGAACCCAAAAGGGTTCTACCTGGAACCAAAAAGGGTTCTCCTATGTGGACAGCCAAAGAACCCTTTTGGAACCCTTTTTTCCTAAGTGTGTAGGGCTCTGGTCAAAAGTAGTGCACTACATAAGGAATAGAGAGCAGTTTGTAACACAGCCATAACCTCAAATAGCTGCGCATTTAAAATCATACTTCTGAGCCGAGGGGTTACATTTATATCATACATATTACCTTCAAACATCATCAAAAAAAATCATAACTAATCTAAATGTATGGTAACTAAGGTACCACAGCATTATTTATGGAACTTAACTTCAACAGAGAAACAGCTCTTGGTTTACCCAATAAATCGCGCCAAATACTTTCCTTCAATAGCATGATTATACTTATGCTGTGTTATCACAATTTTGGTTATGGAAAAAAAGTGACAAAGTCAAAGTTGTTTTGAACGTCAACTCTTCAACCATGGCCTCCAGGGAAAATGTGTGTTTGGTTATAGTGTCTCCATTAGGACCTGACTGATAATAGAGGGTGTGTCTGTGTGTGCATACTCTGCTGGAGCCTGAACATTTTTCAGCCAAGATGTTTGTAGCGGGGAATCAGGTACATCAAAGGCCTTGCCATCTCTACCTGACTGTCTGTCTGTCTCAGTCTATCTGTTTGTATTTCTCACTGTTTCTCTCTCTCCCTTCAGTTTGAAGGGTTTGGATCACCCACAAAGCCAGGGGGGATTATGGTGATAGTTGTGTAGCCTCGGTTCTTTTGCCTCTGTCCACATTCTTTAGAAATGTAAGAAGGCACCAATTATCTTTCAGGTCCTAATGCCCCAGGTCTTAGACGTGTACCTTTAAAAGCTCCTCAGGTTCATGTCCCCCAGCAATAGAGAAGACCATGGGATGTACAGTTGAAGTCGGAAGTTTAAATACACTTAGGTTGGAGTCATTAAAACTCGTTTTTCAACCATTCCACAAATTTCTTGTTAACAAACTATAGTTTTGGCAAGTCGGTTAGGACATCTACTTTGTGCATGACACAAGTAATTTTTTCAACAATTGTTTACAGACAGATTATTTCACTTATAATTCACTGTATCATAATTCCAGTGGGTCAGAAGTGTACATACACTAAGTTGACTGTGCCTTTAAACAGCTAGCAAAATTCCAGAAAATTATGTCATGGCTTTAGAAGCTTCTGATAGGCTAATTGACATAATTTGAGTCAATTGGAGGTGTACCTGTGGATGTATTTCAAGGCCTACCTTCAAACTCAGTGCCTCTTTGCTTGACATCAAGGGAAAATCAAAAGAAATCAACCAAGAAACTGTAGACCTCCACAAGTCTGGTTCATCCTTGGGAGCAATTTCCAAACATCTGAAGGTACCACATTCATCTGTACAAGCAATAGTACGCAAGTATAAACACCATGGGACCACGCAGCCGTTATACCGCTCAGGAAGGAGACGCGTTCTGTCTCCTAGAGATGAACGTACTTTGGTGCGAAAAGTGCAAATCAATCCTAGAACAACAGCAAAGGACCTTGTGAAGATGCTGGAGGAAACAGGTACAAAAGTATCTATATCCACAGTAAAACAAGCCCTATATCGACATAACCTGAAAGGCCGCTCAGCAAGGAAGAAGCCACTGCTCCAAAACCGCCATAAAAAAGCTAGACTACGGTTTGCAGCTGCACATGGGGACAAATATCGTACATTTTGGAGAAATGTCATCTGGTCTGATGAAACAAAAATAGAACTGTTTGGCCATAATGACCATCGTTATGTTTGGAGGAAAAAGGGGGTTTCTTGCAAGCCGAAGAACACCATCCCAACCGTGAAGCACGGGGGTGGCAGCATCATGCTGTGGGGGTGCTTTGCTGCAGGAGGGACTGGTGCACTTCACAAAATAGATGGCATCATGAGGAAGGAAAATGATGTGGATATATTGAAGCAACATCTCAAGACATCAGTCAGGAAGTTAAGTCTTGGTCGCAAATGGGTCTTCCAAATGGACAATGACCCCAAGCATACTTCCAAAGTTGTGGCAAAATGGCTTAAGGACAACAAAGTGAAGGTATTGGAGTGGCCATTGCAAAGCCCTGACCTCAATCCTATAGAACATTTGTGGGCAGAACTGAAAAAGCGTGTGCGAGCAAGGAGGTCTACAAACCTGACTCAGTTACACCAGCTCTGTCTGGTGGAATGGGCCAAAATTCACCCAACTTATTGTGGGAAGCTTGTGGAAGGCTACCCGAAACGTTTGACCCAAGTTAAACAATTTAAAGGCAATGCTACCAAATACTAATTGAGTGTATGTATACTTCTAACCCACTGGGAATGTGATTAAATAAGTAAAAGCTTAAATAAATAATTCTCTCTACTATTATTCTGACATTTCACATTCTTCAAATATAGTGGTGAATTTTTACTGGGATTAAATGTCAGGAATTGTGAAAAACTGAGTTTAAATGTATCTGGCTAAGGTGTATGTAAACCTCCGACTTCAACTGTAGATGGGTTATCTTCCAATGCAATTATACTGTCCACCTACTATGCAAAGGAGCACACAGAATAGAGGCCAATAACAAGGCCAACACACCCAAAGGTCCGTTAGTTAAAAACAACAGTGTTATGCATATCCTAGAGGAGGTACTGTAGGTCAATTACCAGGTTTGCTTAAAAATTCTCATGCATAAATTATTGTGGTATATGATACACAAGCTCGATCTGTGGCACAGACCGGGAGAGTGAACTGCCCTGACACAATGTCATCGGGCCAGTGCTGAATCTAATCAATATCAAAGTAATTCTATAGTCTCTGCTCTCCGAGAGGCTCTGAGATTGTGAGATTGTGGAGTTGTAGCTACTGTAGCTATCTCTTCAGTGCCTGTTTTCCTGCTTTCTGGTCGCTGCAGATCATTAAAGTCATAGGGCACATGTAGTGTGAGGGATTACAGTCTAAGGGACAGCCCTGCCCCAACCCCATTCACATTTGGCATGGGCGGGCGACAGCCTCAGTACAAGTGAGTTTTTAATGCATTCCATCTCACTTTAATTACTCCAATCTCTGCGAGGGCACACAGGAAGAAAAACATAAATCCCTGAAAGCTTTCTCCGTTTTCTTGCAGAGCAGATTACCTCACTGCCCTGCCAAGTCCGCGCCACGCTGCATCCTAAGATAGAATTCAAATTCAAATTGTGAGGCTAAAGAAAGTGCAGCTGTCACACCGTGCCTCTACCCCTCTGGCCTGTGAAGCCCCCACCGCCCCCGTCGGATCAAAGAGGAGCTGTCCTCCTCCTCTGCCCGAGTAAAAATGAGCGGCCCTGGCTGTAAGGCCTGCCAGTGTCTGGTCCCCCTGGGGCCCGGGGCCGCCTGTCTAATCCCCCTCTCCTGACTCCACACTGACAGGCTAAATAAAGGCATTAAACCCCGCAAAATAATTACCAATTTAAACGTGAGGAGAAGCCATCAGGTATGGGGGGTGGGGGAAGCAGAGGAGGATGGTACTTGGTACTGCAGTGGTGGTTTTCCTTGCCAATAACAACCTGTATTTCTTCTCTGGTTCAGTTGGTTTGTGGTTCCAGAGGTTCTGGATGATTGACCTTACACGCCGGTATCAGACTAGGAACAGACTTCTAGAAGGTCCTAGAAGGAGCCGCAAAGTACAGGAAAGTTTTGCCTGTCAGTGATGTGTCTGAATGTGGCCTCCATGACAGCAGAAATATGAACTAAGGTTTGTAAACGGAGGAAGTTAAGACCAGTAGCTTCAGGGTTCTCTCTCAGCGCTGTTAGGGCAGGTACTGCAGCTGAACTGTCTGTCAGTTGTTGTGAAATCTGAAGGGACAGTGTTCATGTTTTAGGAGTGGGGTGGGGTGAGGTGGCGGTGTGTGTGTGGGTGTGTGTGAGAGTGTGCATGCGCATGCGCATGCATGTGTCTGTGTCCGCACTTTTGTGTGTATGTCCGTATTTGCCATACTAGTGTGCAACGAAGCCTGGGGCTCTAATCCAGCAGCGCCACACTGCCAAATCCAGGTAAAGTGATCCTAAATCCACCCAGCACTCATCCACCCTCCTCTGTTCTCCCTCCCTCTCTCCCTCCTTTCTCCCTCCTCTCTTCTCCCTCTCCTCTCCCTCTCTACTCCCTCTCCTCTCCCTCTCTCCCTCCTTTCTCCTTCCTCTCTCCTCTCCCTCCTCTCCCTCTGTTCTCAAATCCCTGTGGTAAGCCCCATCTATTAGCACTGGACAGATCAGTCTCTCTACCGTCCTCCTCTCTAAAGACCAGTAGGCTGCAGGACCCACGCTCTGACAACTTCATCTCTTCTCTGAGAAAATAAGGAGTAAATAGGGGGATTTGACAAAAGAAAAAACAGACTTGAACATGATTCTTTGCCTTTCAGTCTTTCTCTGTCTGGGTGAAGGCTGAGACTAGACGTTTACCTGTCCTCTCTTCAAACCAGAGAAATCTTGGTGGTTGGAGGATCAGACTAGAGGTTTACCTGTCCTCATCAAACAGGTTAATATCTTTGACTGCATAGCACTACACACGATTCGATACTATATTTGTCATATTGAAACCATTTTAATATAGTTGCGTTATCCAGATTCAAAGTTTTCAATAATGTAAAAGAACTAGATAAATCAAAGATTTTGTAATCTGACAGAAATACAAGTCCTCGAGAGGCCTGAGAGACTGTGCAATATGTGTTCTCTTCAGTCATGCCAAAATCAAAATTCTTGTGCCCTGATCAGCTCGTCTAAACACGCACGGCTGACTCCTCTTGGCAGAGTGACAGACACATCCTATAAATCAACCAAGTATTTACATATGTGTTTATCTCCCTCTGAATTCAATAACTGCCGCTGATTGAGAAAGCAACCGTGGTGAATGTGCACACACACAAGCACACACACACTGTGTGTACACTGTATATACAGAAGTATGTGGACACTCCTTCAAATTAGTGGATTTGGCTATTTCAGCCACACCCGTTGCTGACAGGTGTATAAAATTGAGCACTCAGCCATGCAATCTCCATAGACAAACATTGGCAGTAGAATGGCTTTACTGAAGAGCTCAGGACTTTCAACATGGCACTGTCATGCGATACCACCTTTCCAACAAGTCAGTTCGTCACATTTCTGCCCTGCTAGAGCTGCCCCGGTCAACTGTAAGTGCTGTTATTGTGAAGTGGAAACGTCTAGAAGCAACAACGGCTCAGCCGCAAAGTGGTAGGCCACAGAAGCTCACACAACAGGACCGCTGAGTGTTGAAGTGCGTAGCGCGTAAAAATCATCTGTCCTCGGTTGCAACTACTGAGTTCCAAACTGCCTCTGGAAGCAACGTCAGCACAAGAACTGTTCGTCGGGAGCTTCATGAAATGGGTTTCCATGGCAGAGGAGCCGCACACAAGCCTAAGATCACCATGCACAATGCCAAGCGTCGGCTGGAGTGATGTAAAGCTCGCCGCCATTGGACTCTGGAGCAGTGGAAACGTGTTCTCTGGAGTGGTGAATCACTCCTCACCATCTGGCAGTCCGATGGACAAATCTTGGTTTGGCAGATGCCGGGATACCTGCCCCAATGCATAGTCCCAACTGTAAAGTTTGGTGGAGGAGGAATAATGGTCTGGGGCTGTTTTTCATGGTTCGGGCTAGGCCCCTTAGTTCAAGTGAAGGGAAATCTTAACGCTATAGCATAAAATGACATTCTAGAAGATTCTATGCTTCCAACTTTATGGCAACATTTTGGGGAAGGACCTTTCCTGTCCTGTTTCAGCATAACAATGCCCCCGTGCACAAAATGAGGTCCATACAGAAATGCTTTTTCGAGATCGGTGTGGAAGAACTTGACTGGCCTGCACAGAGCCCTGACCTCAACTTTGGGATGAATTGGAACACTGACTGCGAGCCAGGCATATGCTACCGCTTCACTACCGCTCTTGTGGCTGAATGGAAGCAAGTCCCCGCCGCAATGTTCCAACATCTAGTGGAACGTATTCCCAGAAGAGTGGAGGCTGTTATACTAGCAAAGGGGGGACCAACTCCATATTCATGCCCATGATTTTGGAATTAGATGTTCGACGAGCAGGTGTCCACATACTTTTGGTCATGTAGTGTATGTAGATATCCGCACTCACACGCACACACACACACACACACACACACACACACACACACACACACACACACACACACACACACACACACACACACTCACACACACACACACACACACACACGACTCCGCTTCAGGACATGCTGGTAGAGCTAACTGCTCTGCTCTGTAACGGCTGGTATTCCATTGATGTTCAGCATTTTATCCTCCATCCCCTGGAGACAGATTGTGTGTCTGATATGACTTCTGGTTTGGGTGTCTGACGGTCCCAGAACTATACTGTTTGTGTGTATGTATGTGTGTGTCCATGTGCACGTGCGTGTGTGCCTGTGCCAACGTGACAAAAATACTATAGTATTCTATTGTATAACTACTATGTCATTCACTGTAGTGTTTTCGTGGACATGGTGTATTCTTGGCATGTAGGTTTCTCACTTAAGGGTGGCACATATTGCAATGTGGGGTATACGCAAATTAAATACTGTATTATTTACTATAGTTTAAAAAGTGTTGTGTTTTTCCTGACCTTCATGGAGATTGCATTCATGGTAAGCGCTGTGCATGTCTGCTCAGCTGTAAATTATCTTAATAGTGCGCCACGCTATAATGCGGCTGACTTGCTCTCTGGCTATTGTTATCTAACTCACTAACTCTCTAAATCATTTATTGTTATCTAATTTACTAACTCTCTAAATAATCTATTGTTATTTAACTTACTAACTCTCTAAATCATATATTGTTATCTAACTCACTAACTCTCTAAATCATTTATTGTTATCTAATTTACTAACTCTCTAAATAATCTATTGTTATTTAACTTACTAACTCTCTAAATCATATATTGTTATCTAACTCACTAACTCTCTAAATCATTTATTGTTATCTAATTTACTAACTCTCTAAATAATCTATTGTTATTTAACGTACTAATTCTCTAAATAATCTATTGTTATTTAACTTACTAACTCTCTAAATCATATATTGTTATCTAACTTACTAACTCTCTAAATCATATATTGTTATCTAACTCACTAACTCTCTAAATAAAATATTGTTATCTAACTCACTAACTCCCTAAATAATATATTGTTATGTAACTCACTAACTCTCTAAATAATACATTGTTATCTAACTCACTAACTCTCTCCAAGTAATCTTGTCCACGTGATGACTCTTTCAAAAATCTTGACGTTAAGTTTTCCCCAAATCCACCATAGTTTTCCTGAAATCCTGGTTGGAATAAGCAGGAAATCCGGATCATCCAATCAGGATTTCTGGAAAACCAGGGAATTTTGGAAAAGTTACTGGAATTTTGCAACCCTAATCAAGTGTCTGTTTGTGTTGATACATGGCATGACATTATAGCCTGGTCTGCATATGCAAACAGGCCTAAATATCTGGGACCAGGCTAAGGGCATAGTGCGCAGAGGACAGATATGCACCTTGTGAACACCTCTGTCCATAGTGTCCCTGTTTACATTGTATTATACAGTGTATGGCATGACATTAACATTCAGGGAAGTTGGCTAAAGCACACTCTGCAGGCCTAACGACCAGGGATCAGGGTAAGAACATTTAGCCCAGTAGATAGGTATGTACCTTGTTTGTTATTGTGCTCAGTACATATGACTTTGATTGACATTTTCAGAGGAACTGGTCGAATGGCTTATGCCTTCAGCCTTTGACGAACTGAAAGGTGTGTGCGAAGGTATGTACAGTATGTAAGATCTGAGGTGTGTGTGAGCGTGTGTGTGTGTGTGTGTGTGTGTGTGTGTGTGTGTGTGTGTGTGTGTGTGTGTGTGCGTGCAAGGATCTACAGTACGGCAGTAAACGCTATAGAAAATAAGAAACAGAGGCGTAGATAGACAGCTGAGTTGACATGGGTGAGTGAGATAGCGATTGATAATAGCTGGGCGAGCTGTTGTTTCAATCCTCCACAACTGAAGGTCATTCGCCACTTCACTTGGCCAATCACTGCTAGGTAAAACGAAGACACAGAGACTCGTGAAACACATACCCCTTTTAACATAGACAGCACACCCACATGAAAAAATACAACAGTTTACTATAGAATACTACTGTACTTACTATAGAATTCTATAGTAAACTGTAGTTTCCTCTAGAATACTATGCTACACACTGTAATATCCCTTGATCATGTGTAGTACTTACAGTATTATCCGAATTTTTTTTTAAAAAACACTGTAGTAAACAGTACATTAAAATGTCCACAAAAACACTACAGTCCGCAAAAACCCTACACTTTTTTTTTAACTATAGTAAATACTACAGTATTCATTTGCATATACCCTGCCCATTCCCCTCCCCATATCGCAATTTGTGCCACCCATAAGTGAGAAACATACATGGCAAGTACAGGTTATAGAAAAGAGAAAAAGCTCTGAGCTAACCGTTCAGAACCCAGACCTACAGGTTATGGAAAAGAGAAAAAGCTCTGAGCTAACCGTTCAGAACCCAGACCTACAGGTTATGGAAAAGAGAAAAAGCTCTGAGATAACCGTTCAGAACCCAGACCTACAGGTTATAGAAAAGAGAAAAAGCTCTGAGCTAACCGTTCAGAACCCAGACCTACAGGTTATGGAAAAGAGAAAAAGCTCTGAGCTAACCGTTCAGAACCCAGACCTACAGGTTATGGAAAAGAGAAAAAGCTCTGAGCTAAACGTTCAGAACCCAGACCTACAGGTTATAGAAAAGAGAAAAAGCTCTGAGCTAACCGTTCAGAACCCAGACCTACAGGTTATGGAAAAAGTGCTCTTTTAGTATTTCCACAGTGGGTTTCCTGAAGGAGAAAACCTCCACTTCTATGTCAAATATAATAAAACAAAAAACAGTAGTATCTGCAAAAACAATACATTATTTATTGTTGTAAATACTACAGTTTTCTTTTACTACAGTATTTATACTATAGTTAACTGTCAATACTACAGTATTCACTGTAGCGTTTTTGCAGACTTTAGTCCACAGTCAACTCCACAAAAAAACACTACAATGAATATTAGTATTTCTACCATAGTAAACTACAGCATGTTTTCATGTGGGCATATTTAACCTTACAGAGACACACATATGTATGCACTCACTAAAACTGTAAGTCGCTCTGGATAAGAGCGTCTGCTAAATGACTAAAATATAAAAATCTAATAGACACTAGGACATCTGAGACCAACACTAGCAGCACTGACTATACTATAATATCCAGTTGTATTATTTTAAAAGGTTACACTCTTATAAAAGAGAAAGCCTTCAGGCCTGCGGTAGTGACTTTATTAGATTCTTCCACTTTAGTGCTAATGCCCTGCCTGTCAATAGCAAGCTAAGAAGCACAATAAGTCACCTATTCAATAGGCCTCCGCCGCCGACAAGCAGCAGAAAAACCTCTCAAAGAAAATAGACATTATTCAGAATAATTGCCTTCTGAAGGACAAACACGCTGCGTGAACAGGAGATCCTTCAGGTGCGATCACTGGCGTGAACACTGCAGAAACCCTTGCTTCTCTGTGGAGGCCATTGTTGTGGAAGGCCACATGGCTGACGCAAGAGGTTTGTCAATTGCGTCCCAAATGGCACCTTTTCCCTACTTAGTGCACTACTTTTGACCACGGCTCATAGGAGAAAGAAAATAAAACAGATCTGATTATACAGTTAAAGTCGGAAGTTTACATACACCTTATCCAAATACATTTAAACTCAGTTTCACAATTCCTGACATTTAATCCTAGTAAATATTCACTGTCTTAGGTCAGTTAGGATCACCACTTTATTTTAAGAATGTGAAATGTCAGAATAATAGTAGAGAGAATGATTTATTTCAGCTTTTATTTCTTTCATCACATTCCCAGTGGGTCAGAAGTTTACATACACTCAATTAGTATTTGGTAGCATTGCCTTTAAATTGTTTAACTTGGGTCAAATGTTTCAGGTAGCCTTCCACAAACTTCCCACAATAAGTTGGGTGAATTTTGGCCCGTTCCTCCTGACAGAGCTGGTGTAACTGAGTCAGGTTTGTAGGACTCCTTGCTCGCACACGCTTTCTCAGTTCTCCCCACACATTTTCTATAGGATTGAGGTCAGGGCTTTGTGGTGGCCACTCCAATTCCTTGACTTTGTTGTCCTTAAGCCATTTTGCCACAACCTTGGAAGTATGCTTGGGGTCATTGTCCATTTGGAAGACCCATTTGCGACCAAGACTTAACTTCCTGACTGATGTCTTGAGATGTTGCTTCAAAATATCCACATCATTTTCCTTCCTCATGATGCCATCTATTTTGAGAAGTGCACCAGTCCCTCCTGCAGCAAAGCACCCCCACAGCATGATGCTGCCAACCCCGTGCTTTACAGTTCGGATGGTGTTCTTTAGCTTGCAACGACCCCCTTTTTCCTCCAAACATAACGATGGTCATTATGGCCAAACAGTTCTATTTTTGTTTCATCAGACCAGAGGACATTTCTCCAAAAAGTACGATCTTTGTCCCCATGTGCAGTTGCAAACCGTAGTCTGGCTTTTTTAATGGCGGCTTTGGAGCAGTGGCTTCTTCCTTGCTCAGCGGCCTTTCAGGTTATGTCGATATAGGACTTGTTTTACTGTGGATATAGATACTTTTGTACCTGTTTCTTCCAGCATCTTCACAAGGTCCTTTGCTGTTGTTCTGGGATTTATTTGCACTTTTCGCACCAAAGTACGTTCATCTCTAGGAGACAGAACGCGTTTCCTTCCTGAGCGGTATGACGGCTGCGTGGTCCCATGGTGTTTATGCTTGCAAACTATTGTTTGTACAGATGAACGTGGTACATTCAGGCGTTTGGAAATTGCTCCCAAGGATGAACCAGACTTGTGGAGGTCTTTTTTTCTGAGGTTTTGGCTGATTTCTTTTGATTTTCCCATGATGTCAAGCAAATAGGCACTTAGTTTGAAGGTAGGCCTTGAAATTCATCCACAGGTACACCTCCAATTAACTCAAATGATGTCAATTAGCCTATCAGAAGCTTCTAAAGCCATGACATCATTTTCTGTAATTTTCCAAGCTGTTTAAAGGCACAGTCAACTTTCAATTTTAATTTTTTACTTTTTAATTTATTTTTATTTGGGGGTAGATCAGCTTGATATTGCAGATAGATTGTAACTTCCATCAATGTAATTGTCTGCATCACTTCCAATCCCCCATGTTTTATATATATATATATACAGTGGGGGAAAAAAGTATTTAGTCAGCCACCAATTGTGCAAGTTCTCCCACTTAAAAAGATGAGAGAGGCCTGTAATTTTCATCATAGGTACACGTCAACTATGACAGACAAAATGAGAGAAAAAAATCCAGAAAATCACATTGTAGGATTTTTAATGAATTTATTTGCAAATTATGGTGGAAAATAAGTATTTGGTCAATAACAAAAGTTTCTCAATACTTTGTTATATACCCTTTGTTGGCAATGACACAGGTCAAACGTTTTCTGTAAGTCTTCACAAGGTTTTCACACACTGTTGCTGGTATTTTGGCCCATTCCTCCATGCAGATCTCCT
>NW_028166546.1:40000-97500 GCF_964263955.1 Coregonus lavaretus
ACACATGTGCCTAACAGAAATTGAATAATGTGTCCCTGAACAAAGAGGGGGTCAAAATCAAAAGTAACAGTCAGTATCTGGTGTGGCCACCAGCTCCTCCTCATGGACTGCACCAGATTTGCCAGTTCCTGCTGTGAGATGTTACCCCACTCTTCCACCAAGGCACCTGCAAGTTCCCTGACATTTCTGGGGGGAATGGCCCTAGCCCTCACCCTCCGATCCAACAGGTCCCAGACGTGCTCAATGGGATTGAGATCCGGGCTCTTCACTGGCCATGGCAGAACACTGACATTCCTGTCTTGCAGGAAATCACGCACAGAACGAGCAGTATGGCTGGTGGCATTGTCATGCTGGAGGGTCATGTCAGGATGAGCCTGCAGGAAGGGTACCACATGAGGGAGGAGGATTTCTTCCCTGTAACGCACAGCGTTGAGATTGCCTGCAATGACAACATGCTCAGTCCGATGATGCTGTGACACACCACCCCAGACCATGACGGACCCTCCACCTCCAAATCTATCCCGCTCCAGAGTACAGGCCTCGGTGTAATGCTCATTCCTTCGACAATAAACGCGAATCCGACCATCACCCCTGGTGAGACAAAACCGTGACTTGTTAGTGAAGAGCACTTTTTGCCAGTCCTGTCTGGTCCAGCGAAGGTGGGTTTGTGCCCATAGGCGACGTTGTTGCCGGTGATGTCTGGTGTGGACCTGCCGGTCCTCTGTAGCTCAGCTGGTAGAGCACGGCGCTTGTAATGCCAAGGTTGTGGGTTCGATCCCCGGGACCACCCATACACGAAAATGTATGCACGCATGACTGTAAGTCGCTTTGGATAAAAGCGTCTGCTAAATGGCATATTATTATTAACAGGCCTACAAGCCCTCAGGTGAGCCTCTCTCAGCCTATTGCGGACAGTCTGAGCACTGATGGAGGGATTGTGCGTTCCTGGTGTAATTCGGGCAGTTGTTGTTGCAATCCTGTACCTGTCCCGCAGGTGTGATGTTCGGATGTACCGATCCTTTGCAGGTGTTGTTACACGTGTCTGCCACTGCGAGGAGGATCAGCTGTCCGTCCTGTCTCCCTATAGCGCTGTCTTAGGCGTCTCACAATACGGACATTGCAATTTATTGCCCTGGCCACATCTGCAGTCCTCATGCCTCCTTGCAGCATGCCTAAGGCACGATCACGCAGATGAGCAGGAACCCTAGCCATCTTTCTTTTGGTGTTTTTCAGAGTCAGTAGAAAGGCCTCTTTAGTGTCCTAAGTTTTCATAACTGTGACCTTAATTGCCTACCGTCTGTAAGCTGTTAGTGTCTTAACGACCGTTCCACAGGTACATGTTCATTAATTGTTTATGGTTCATTGAACAAGCATAGGAAACAGTGTTTAAACCCTTTACAATGAAGATCTGTGAAATTATTTGGATATTTACGAATTATCTTTGAAAGACAGGGTCCTTTCTTTTTTGCTGAGTTTATATATATTTAAAAATACACACAAGGTGTACGTTGGGGGAAAAAAGTATTTGATCCCCTGCTGATTTTGTACGTTTGCCCACTGACAAAGAAATGATCAGTCTATAATTGTAATGGTAGGTTTATTTGAAGATTGAGAGACAGAATAACAACAAAAAAATCCAGAAAAACGCATGTCAAAACTGCTATAAATTTATTTGCATTTTAATGAGGGAAATAAGTATTTGACCCCCTCTCAATCAGAAAGATCTCTGGCTGCCAGGTGTCTTTTATACAGGTAAGGAGCTGAGATTAGGAGCACACTCTTAAAGGGAGTGCTCCTAATCTCAGTTTGTTACCTGTATAAAAGACACCTGTCCACAGAAGCAATCAATCAATCAGATTCCAAACTCTCCACCATGGCCAATACCAAAGAGCTCTCCAAGGATGTCAGGGAAAAGATTGTAGACATACACAAGGCTGGAATGGGCTACAAGACCATCGCCAAGCAGCTTGGTGAGAAGGTGACAACAGTTGGGGCGATCATTCACAAATGGAAGAAACACAAAAGAACTGTCAATCTCCCTCGGCCTGGGGCTCCATGCAAGATCTCACCTTGTGGAGTTGCAATGATAATGAGAACGGTGAGGAATCAGCCCAGAACTACACGGGAGGATCTTGTCAATGATCTCAAGGCAGCTGGGACCATAGTCACCAAGAAAACAATTGGTAACACACTACGCCGTGAAGGACTGAAATCCTGCACCGCCCGCAAGGTCCCCCAGCTCAAGAAAGCACATATACAGGCCCGTCTGAAGTTTGCCAATGAACATCTGAATGATTCAGAGGAGAACTGGGTGAAAGTGTTGTGGTCAGATGAGACCAAAATAGAGCTCATTGGCATCAACTCAACTCGCCGTGTTTGGAGGAGGAGGAATGCTGCCTATGACCCCAAGAACACCATCCCCACCATCAAACATGGAGGTGGAAACATTATGCTTTGGGGGTGTTTTTCTGCTAAGGGGACAGGACAACTTCACTACATCAAAGGGACGATGGACGGGGCCATGTACCGTCAAATATTGGGTGAGAACCTCAAAAAGAAGCACATTAAGGTCCTGGACTGGCCAGTCTCCAGACCTTAATCCCATAGAAAATCTGTGGAGGGAGCTGAAGGTTCAAGTTGCCAAACGTCAGCCTCGAAAGAGAAGATCTGGAGAAGATCTGCAATGAGGAGTGGAACAAAATCCCTCCTGAGATGTGTGCAAACCTGGTGGCCACTACAGGAAACGTCTGACCTCTGTGATTGTCAACAAGGGTTTTGCCACCAAGTACTAAGTCATGTTTTGCAGAGGGGTCAAATACTTATTTCCATCATTAAAATGCAAATCAATTCATAACATTTTTGACATGCGTTTTTCTGGATTTTTTTGTTGTTATTCAGTCTCTCACTGTTCAAATAAACCTACCATTAAAATGATAGACTGATCATGTCTTTGTCAGTGGGCAAACGTACAAATACTTTTTTCCCTCACTGTATATATACACATAGACACATTATACACATACATCTTTTTAAAAATATATTTTCCTTCATTATTTTCCCTTAACCCTACCACCCCTCCCCTAATTGGAGTAAACTAATGGACAACGACACTTAGGCTTCTACTTCCAGCTTATACATACTATATACATTTACGGACACCATTTTTTTGACAATAGTTATCTTTTGTTTGTTTTCAATCCCATCCTTCAGCTGGCATCAACCCATCTATCTCTAAAGTCCATCCAGTTTGATTTCTATTTTGCCATATATTTGTAACTGTGCTGTTTCACAAAAGTTCTGAACCTATATAGATTTTACGGACACAGTAAATTTTACATTAGTTATCTTGTTGTTTTTAATCCCACCCTTCAGCTCCAATCAACCCCTCCCATCTATCTCGTAACACCATCCAGAGCTACAGCGCTGTTTGTCAGACCCCAAAAATCAGTCTTCTCTCGAAAACATAAATAGTGAAAACGTATGTGTGACCGCTCTATGGAAAGATGAGACTGTACAACCCCCACAAGCATAGCTGCAGGAAGTACTTTGGGGGGTGCTCACGGCCCGACTTCCCGCGGCTATGACCACAAGCCCCTCGGTGCTGTCGATGTACCAACTTCTGTATGTAGCGTCCGAACCATTTGGGTTACAAACTAATACTATGACCCCACTATGGAAAAGGGAGACACTCATGAACACAATGTTGTACTCCGTTTTGAAGTTAATCGGTACCAGTTTAAAAAATGAATGGAAGTAGTTTTGTGCCAACAAAAAGAAGGGGTTAAATATATATGTACAGTTGAAGTCTGAAGTTTACATACACTTAGGTTGGAGTCATTAAAACTCGTTTTTCAACACCTCCACACATTTCTTGTTAACAAACTATAGTTTTGGCAAGTCCAACAGTTGTTTACAGGCAGATTATTTCACTTATAATTCACTGTTTCACAATTCCAGTGGGTCAGAAGTTTACATACACTAAGTTGACTGTGCCTTTAAACAGCTTGGAGAATTCCAGAAAAGTATGTCATGGCTTTAGAAGCTTCTGATAGGCTAATTGACATCATTTGAGTTAATTGGAGGTGTACCTGTGGATGTATTTCAAGGCCTACCTTCAAACTCAGTGCCTCTTTGCTTGACATCATGGGAAAATCTAAAGAAATCAGCAAAAACCTCAGAAGAAAAGACCTCCACAAGTCTGGTTCATCCTTGGGAGCAATTTCCAAACGCCTGAAGGTACCACGTTCATCTGTACAAACAATAGTATGCAAGTATAAACACCATGGGACCACGCAGCCATCGTACCGCTCAGGAAGGAGACACGTTCTGTCTCCTAGAGATGAACGTACTTTGGTGTGAAAAGTGCAAATCAATCCCAGAACAACAGCAAAGGACCTTGTGAAGATGCTGGAGGAAACGGGTACAAAAGTATTTATATCCGCAGTAAAACGAGTCCTATATCGACATAACCTGAAAGGCCGCTCAGCAAGGAAGAAGCCACTGCTCCAAAACCGCCATAAAAAAGCCAGACTACGGTTTGTAACTGCACATGGTGTCAAAGATCGTACTTTTTTGAGAAATGTCCTCTGGTCTGATTAATCAAAAATAGAACTGTTTGGCCATAATGACCATCGTTATGTTTGGAGGAAAAAGGGGGTTGCTTGCAAGCCGAAGAACACCATCCCAACCGTGAAGCACGGGGGTGGCAGCATCATGCTGTGGGGGTGCTTTGCTGCAGGAGGGACTGGTGCACTTCACAAAATAGATGGCATCATGAGGAAGGAAATGTATGTGGATATATTGAAGCAACATCTCAAGACATCAGTCAGGAAGTTAAAGCTTGGTCGCAAATGGGTCTTCCAAATAGACAATGACCCCAAGCATACTTCCAAAGCTGTGGCAAAATGGCTTAAGGACAACAAAGTCAAGGATTTGGAGTGGCCATCACAAAGCCCTGACCTCAATCCTATAGAACATTTGTGGGCAGAACTGAAAAAGCGTGCGCGAGCAAGGAGGCCTACAAACTTGATTCAGTTACACCAGCTCTGTCAGGAGGAATGGGCCAAAATTCACCCAACTTATTGTGGAAAGCTTGTGGAAGGCTACATGAAACGTTTGACCCAAGTAAACAATTTAAATGCAACGCTACCAAATACTAATTGAGTGTATGTAAACTTCTGACCCACTGGGAATGTGATGAAATATATAAAAGCTGAAATAAATCATTCTCTCTACAATTATTCTGACATTTCACATTCTTAAAATAAAGTGGTGATCCTAACTGACCTAAGACAGGGAATTGTTACTAGGATTAAATGACAGGAATTGTGAAAAACTGAGTTTAAATGTATTTGGCTAAGGTGTATGTAAACTTCCGACTTCAACTGTATATATTTAATTTTTTACACATATTTAACCCCTTCTTTTACTCTATAAATAAAAAGTATGTGGCACCCCTTCAAATTAGTTGATTCGGCTATTTCAGCCACACCCGTTGTGACAGGTGTATAAAATCGAGCACCCGGTCAACTGTAAGTGCTGTTATTGTGAAGTGGAAACGTCTAGGCGCAACAACAGCTCAGCTGCGAAGTGGTAGGCCACACAATCTCACAGAACAGGACGACCAAGTGCTGAAGCGCATAACCAATAAAAATAATCGGTACTCGGTTGCAACACTCACTACCAAGTTCCAAACTGCCTATGGAAGCAACGTCAGCACAATAACTGTTCGAAGGGAGCTTCATGAAATGGGTTTCCATGGCCGAGCGGCCGCACAAAAGCCTAAGATCACCATGCGCAATGCCAAGTGTCTGCTGGAGTGTTGTAAAGCTCGCCGCCATTGGACTCTGGAGGAGTGGAAACACATTCTCTGGAGTGATGAATCACGCCTCACCATCTGGCAGTCCGACAGATGAATCTGCATTTGGCAGATGCCAGGAGAACGCTACCTGTCCCAATGCATAGTGCCAATTGTAAAGTTTGGTAGAGGAGGAATAATGGTCTGGGGCTGTTTTTCATGGTTCGAGCTAGGCCACTTAGTTCCAGTGAAGTGAAATCTTAACGCTAAAGCATACAATGAAATTCTAAACAATTCTGTGCTTCCAACTTTGTGGCAACAGTTTGGGGAAGGCCCTTTCCTGTTTCAGAATGACAATGCCCCCGTGCACAAAGCGAGGTCCATACAGAAATGGTTTGTCGAGATCGGTGTGGAAGAACTTGACTGGCCTGCACAGAGCCCTGACCTCAACCCCATCGAACTCCTTTGGGATGAATTGGAAAGCCAACTGCGAGCCAGGCCTAATCGCCCAACATCAGTGCCCGACCTCACTAATGCGCTTGTGGCTGAATGGCAGCAAGTCCCTGCAGCAATGTTCCAACATCTAGTGGAACGCCTTCCCAGAAGAGTGGAGGCTGTTATAGCGGCAGGTAGCTTAGTGGTTAAGAGCGTTGTGCCAGTAACCGAAAGGTCGCTGGTTCTAATCCCCGAGCCGACAATGTGAAAAATCGATGTGCCCTTGAGCAAGGCACTTAACCCTAATTGCTCCTTGTAAGTCGCTCTGGATAAGAGCGTCTGCTAAATGACTAAAATGTAAAAAATGTGAACGTAATAGCAGCAAAGGGGGGACTAACTCCATATGAATGCCCATGATTTTGGAATGAGATGTTCGACGAACAGGTTTCCACATACTTTTGGTCATGTAGTGTACATTTGTTTCTCCTAGAAATAGGACAGACACTTCAAAACCTTATTCCTGATTATTTCTTTGTTGACTGTCTGTTTCGCCATTTATGAATGTGTTATTCAATGCGTTTCTATGGGCTATAGTAGGAAAGTACAAATTCAATATTTTATCAAATAATTGTTTATATATTTTTTGATGCTTACAAATCAAATAGCTAAAGGATCCATGGTATCTTAAAACAATTCCATAAGTTAACTTAGTAGCCCCCCTGTAAAAGAAGCAGTAAAATACCCAGGAAAGTCGTGACTCCCATGCATATGGGGATATCATTGTTTCATTTCTTTGACATTCAGAGGCTGAATATTACTTTTTTTTCTTTTTCATTAGTAGGCCTACTCTGTTTGAGGTGGAAAAGTAGGCCTAACTTTTGAAACTTTTTAACCAGATTCATAATGACGTCTCAGATGTAATTATTTGCAAACAGGGACAATTTAGTTGCAAACAAGACGCACAGATTTGGCATTGGAGAAATATGCTAAGATGAACACACAGGCCTATTTCTCTGTCCATTCTTAACCTGTCATTTCTGTAATTTGTGTGGTATTAAAAAGATAAAGAGAGGGGCGGACTGGGACCAGAAATCGCTTCTGGCATTTTAACACACCAGCCTATGTTTTCCTCGAGGCCCCCATTATCACCCAGATGATTATAATTTTGCGCAAAAAAACTTGTTAGACAGGCCCACTGGGCTCAAAATTTGCCCGAAAGCCAGATGGCCAGTCCGCCCCTGGATAAAGGTCTCCAGTCATGTAAAATGATGTAGAATTGCATGAAATGTTTATTAAGGCACATTTTTCTTGGACCTGCAAATACAATGATAGATTCATGCAATTATTTTACTATAAAGGTGATCTTTCCCCACTACTCTTGTCCACGGTGGTCTGCGAACCCACAACCTTCTGGCCCACAGCCGTGTGCACTATAACAATTCCTGCACTACCATAATTCCTGTGTTGCCATGTAATGCTTACAGGACATATAACAGTTTCTAAAACTGCATATCTAAAGTTAAAGTCGGAAGTTTACATACACCTTAGCCAAATACATTTAAACTCAGTTTTTCACAATTCCTGACATTTAATCCTAGTAAAAATGTCCCTGTCTTAGGTCAGTTAGGATCACCACTTTATTTTAAGAATGTGAAATGTCAGAATAATGGTAGAGAGAATGATTTATTTCAGCTTTTATTTCATTCATCACATTCCCAGTGGGTCACAAGTTTACATACAGTGAGGGAAAAAAGTATTTGATCCCCTGCTGATTTTGTACGTTTGCCCACTGACAAAGAAATGATCAGTCTATAATTTTAATGGTAGGTTTATTTGAACAGTGAGAGACAGAATAACAACAAAAAAATCCAGAAAAACGCATGTCAAAAATGTTATAAATTGATTTGCATTTTAATGAGGGAAATAAGTATTTGACCCCTTCTCAATCAGAAAGATTTCTGGCTCCCAGGTGTCATTTATACAGGTAACGAGCTGAGATTAGGAGCACACTCTTAAAGGGAGTGCTCCTAATCTCAGCTTGTTACCTGTATAAAAGACACCTGTCCATAGAAGCAATCAATCAATCAGATTCCAAACTCTCCACCATGGCCAAGACCAAAGAGCTCTCCAAGGATGTCAGGGACAAGATTGTAGACCTACACAAGCCTGGAATGGGCTACAAGACCATCACCAAGCAGCTTGGTGACAAGGTGACAACAGTTGGTGCGATTATTCGCAAAAGGAAGAAACACAAAATACATGTCAATCTCCCTCTGCCTGGGGCTCCATGCAAGATCTCACCTCGTGGAGTTGCAATGATCATGAGAACGGTGAGGAATCAGCCCAGAACTACACGGGAGGAACTTGTCAATGATCTCAAGGCAGCTGGGACCATAGTCACCAAGAAAACAATTGGTAACACACTACGCCGTGAAGGACTGAAATTCTGCAGCGCCCGCAAGGTCCCCCTGCTCAAGAAAGCACATATACAGGGCCGTCTGAAGTTTGCCAATTAACATCAGAATGATTCAGATGAGAACTGGGTGAAAGTGTTGTGGTCAGATGAGACCAAAATGGAGCTCTTTGGCATCAACTCAACTTGCCGTGTTTGGAGGAGGAGGAATGCTGCCTATGACCCCAAGAACACCATCCCCACCGTCAAACATGGAGGTGGAAACATTATGCTTTGGGGGTGTTTTTCTGCTAAGGGGACAGGACAACTTCACCGCATCAAAGGGACGATGGATGGGGCCATGTACCGTCAAATCTTGGGTGAGAACCTCCTTCCCTCAGCCAGGGCATTGAAAATGGGTTGTGGATGGGTATTCCAGCATGACAATGACCCAAAGCACACGGCCAAGGCAACAAAGGAGTGGCTCAAGAAGAAGCACATTAAGGTCCTGGAGTGGCCTAGTCAGTCTCCAGACCTTAATCCCATAGAAAATCTGTGGAGGGAGCTGAAGGTTCGAGTTGCCAAACGTCAGGCTCGAAACCTTAATGACTTGGAGAAGATCTGCAAAGAGGGGTGGGACAATATCCCTCCTGAGATGTGTGCAAACCTGGTGGCCAACTACAAGAAACACCTGACCTCTGTGATTGCCAACAAGGGTTTTGCCACCAAGTACTAAGTAATGTTTTGCAGAGGGGTCAAATACTTATTTCCCTCATTAAAATGCAAATCAATTTATTAAAAAATGTACATGCGTTTTTCTGGATTTTTTTGTTGTTATTCTGTCTCTCACTGTTCAAATAAACCTACCATTAAAATTATAGACTGATCATGTCTTTGTCAGTGGGCAAACTTACAAAATCAGCAGGGGATCAAATACTTTTTTCCCTCACTGTACACTCAATTAGTATTTGGTAGAATTGCTTTTAAATTGTATAACTTGGGTCAAACGTTTCGGGTAGCCTTCTACAAGCTTCCCACAATAAGTTGGGTGAATTTTGGCCCATTCCTCCTGACAGAGCTGGTGTAACTGAGTCAGGTTTGTAGGCCTCCTTGCTCGCGCACACTTTTTGAGTTCTGCCCATAAATATTCTATAGGATTGAGGTCATGGCTTTCTGATGGCCACTCCAATACCTTGACTTTGTTGTCCTGAAGCCATTTTGCCACAACTTTGGAAGTATGCTTGGGGTCACTGTCCATTTGGAAATTCCATTTGCGACGAAGGTTTAACTTCCTGACTGATGTCGTGAGATATTGCTTCAATATATCCACATAAATGTCCTTCCTCATGATGCCATCTATTTTGTGAAGTGCACCAGTCCCTCCTGCAGCAAAGCACCCCCACAGCATGATGCTGCCACCCCCGTGCTTCACGGTTGGGATGGTGTTCTTCGGCTAAAAAAAGCATCCCCCTTTTTCCTCCAAACATAACGATGGTCATTATGGCCAAACAGTTCTATTTTTGTTTCATCAGACTCTTCAGGTTATGTCGATATAGGACTCGTTTTACTGTGGATATAGATACTTTTGTACCTGTTTCCTCCAGCATCTTCACAAGGTCCTTTGCTGTTGTTCTGGGATTGATTTGCACTTTTCGCACCAAAGTACGTTCATCTCTAGGAGACAGAACGCGTCACCTTCCTGAGCGGTATGACGGCTGCGTGGTCCCATGGTGTTTATACTTGCTTAGTATTGTTTTTACAGATGAACGTGGTACCTTCAGGTGTTTGGAAATTGCTCCCAAGGATGAACCAGACTTGTGGAGGTCTACAATTATTTTTCTGAGGTCTTGGCTGATTTCTTTTGATTTCCCCATGATGTCAAGCAAAGAGGCACTGAGTTTGAAGGTAGGCCTTGAAATACATCCACAGGTACACCTCCAATTGACTCAAATGATGTCAATTAGCCTATCAGAAGCTTCTAAAGCCATGACATCATTTTCTGGAATTTCCCAAGCTGTTTAAAAGCACAGTCAACTTAGTGTATGTAAACTTCTGACCCACTGTAATTGTGATACAGTGAATTATAAGGGAAATAATCTGTCTGTAAACAATTGTTGGAAAAATTACTTGTGTCATGCACAAAGTAGATGTCCTAACCGACTTGCCAAAACTATAGTTTGCTACAAGAAATTTGTGGAGTGGTTGAAAAATGAGTTTTAATGACTCCAACCTAAGTGTATGTAAACTTCCCACTTGAACTGTATCTACCTCAAATACCTTATTATCTATCCTGATGCCTAGTCACTTTACCCTGCCTTCATGTACATATCTACCTCAAAAACCTTATTATTATCTATCCTGATACCTAGTCACTTTACCCTGCCTTCATGTACATATCTACCTCAAATACCTTATTATTATCTATCCTGATGCCTAGTCACGTTACCCTGCCTTCATGTACATATCTACCTCAAAAACCTTATTATTATCTATCCTGATGCCAAGTCACTTTACCCTGCCTTCGTGTACATGTCTACCTCAAATACCTCATACCCCTGCACATTGATCTGGTACTGGTACTCCCTGTATATAGCTATTACCCCTGAACATTGATCTGGTACTGGTACTCCCTGTATATAGCTCTATTCTGTATTTTATTCCTCTTATGTTACTATTTTCATTATTTTATAACTGTGTCGTTGGGAAGGGCTCGTAAGCAAGCATTTCACTGTAAGGTCTACACCCGTTGTGTTCAACGCATGTGACATAACATTTGATTTCAAGTTATGGGTTTCAATTGGTCCCTCATCCTTTACATACATATTGTAGTTTTGATTTGGTCTACTTCTAACACAACCTGATTCTAAGATGACACAGTTAATGTCTCCCACCTTCTGTATTTCATGTGTTATCGTGATCAGTGGACTTCATTTTTGTTTTACGGCTAATCAAATTATATCCCAGATGTGTGCTCTTAGATATTCTCTTGCAAGGCATCTGAACGAGTGAATTTCAGGTTGGCTCATCCCTCGTACACATTCCATTTAATTGGGCTTCACTATGACTTAATTATCAAGTATTCCACATGCGCGATTATGCTTTAAAGATTGTAAAACAATACTCTTGTGTGTTATTGGACTTTTACAGCTTACTGATTGTCGTCTATTTTATAAGTCATAAGCCACATATTAGAAAACATCAGGCAATGTCACAAACAGCCAGAGGTAGCCCTGTCAGTGACACACACACTCTGTCTCCCACCTGCACACACACACACCGACACACACACATAAAACCAAATGCTGCCACTAAAATTTGCATGGTGCTCAGCAATGCATTAGTGAACATCACTTGGCAATCTGTTCATGGGACCTTAATTGGATTTTAATACCGCCTCTGATCTTGTTTTCTAATTAACGTCGGTGGCTGCCAACCAAGCAGAACCGTGCAACCAGCAACACCTTTGATCCCGGCCATATGGAGCTCTCCCAAGCGTCAGGGACGTAAAAACACCCCCTCACCTCGAGTCCGCTGTGTGGGCGAATAGAAACAGGCCTGGTGAGGAGGAAAGAATGAGGGGCAGAAGAAAAGAAGGGGGAGAGGGTGGTAGGGAAGAGAGGGTAGAGGGAAGAAGGGGGGTGGGGGGGAGAGGGTGGTAGGGAAGAAGGGGGAGGGAGAGGGAGGGGGAGAGGGTGGTAGGGAAGAAGGGGGAGGGAGAGGGAGGGGGAGAGGGTGGTAGGGAAGAGAGGGGGAGGGAGAGGGAGGGGGAGAGGTTGGTAGGGAAGAAGGGGGAGGGAGAGGGAGGAGGAGAGGGTGGTAGGGAAGAAGGGGGAGGGAGAGGGAGGGGGAGAGGGTGGTAGGGAAGAGAGGGGGAGGGAGAGGGAGGGGGAGAGAGTGGTAGGGAAGAAGGGGGAGGGAGAGGGAGGGGGAGAGGGTGGTAGGGAAGAAGGGGGAGGGAGAGGGAGTGGGAGAGGGTGGTAGGGAAGAAGGGTGGTAGAGAGGGAGGGAGGGAGAAGTAGCATGTCAACCAACGCATCCCTTCTGTGTTGTTACTAACCACGTTTCCATCCACAGTTTTTATGCCATATATAAATAAATAAATCACGACAGCTGTGTTGGAAAGAGGAAGTTTCGGTACCATTTTATAAATGCCGACAAATAATTTGTTTGATCGACATGGTGGGATCTTTTTGTTTCTGTAAAATGCGGTGGAAATGCCTTTATGCGCAAACATTTATATAATAGCCATCATATCAAAGTCACATGATGATACGATGTGTGGCCCTCCCATTACAACTCCGGAAACCATTCAGTTTATTAGGCTACAGATGAGAAAAATTGTGATGAACTTCACAGGGTGGTGAAAGTACACAGTGATCATGATGCTCCTTTCCAGTACATATGGAGGGTCTTATTCTGGTGACATGATGATTGATGCTTGACTGCAGTTTGACAAATAAGGATATTCTTGCTCTTATCCATTATAATCTCATGTAGACTGTCCTACCCATACTGTATCTGCTAGCTGTTGACTAGAGCGCAGGTGCCAAGACCAGAGTAGGCACATTTGGTAATTAAAGCAACTGTTTTTGTGAAAGTGCAATGGAATCACATTGACATTTAGATTTTTATTTGGTACATGAAAACTTAAGCATCCGCAACAAGTTTGGTGGAAACACACCACTGGTTGGGGACAATTTGCATATTTTCTTTATGTGGATTTTAGAATATTCCCATGAAAATCTGTCGCCAATCGGATGGAAACCTAGCTAGTGATTAATCTCTCTTGCAATCAGTTGTGATCACATATAAATAAAGCATAAGGGGTGGGACCATACACAAAAACCCCCTCCTCTCATCTTGCTTCAGGGAAATGTCAATAGCTCTATTTATTTCTCTGCCCAAATGGCACCCTATCCCAGGGTAAAAAGTAGTGCACTATAAACAGAATAGGGAGCCATTTGGGATGCGCCCTTTTTTCTACGCTTCACGACTGATCAAGGCCTTGTCCATATATTTTATTTATTTATCCATCTACCTAGCCTACAGCACTGCGCTGCACACTGAGTATACCAAACATTAGGAACACCTTCCTAATATTGAGTTGCACTCCCCCTTTTGCCCTCAGGACAGTCTCAAATTCGGCAGGGCATGGACACTACAAGGTGTCGAAAGCATTCCACAGGGATGCTGGCCCAAGTTGACTCCAATGCTTCCCACGGTTGTGTCAAGTTGGCTAGATGTCCTTTGGGTGGTGGACCATTCTTGATACACATGGGAAACTATTGAGCGTGAATAACCCAGCAGCGTTGCAGTTTTTGACACAAACCGGTGCACCTGACACCTACTACCATACACCGTTCAAAGGCACTTCAATCTTTTGTCTTGCCCATTCACCCTCTGAATGGCACACATAACAACAAATCAATGCCTTAACTGTCTCAAGGCTTGAAAATCAATCTTTAACTTATCTCCTACCCTTCATCTACACTGATTGAAGTGGATTTAACAGGTGACATCAATAAGGGATCATAGCTTTCACCTGGATTTACCTGGTCAGTCTATGTCATGGTGAGGTCAAGGTGTTCTTAATGTTTTGTACATTGTGTATATACAGTTGAAGTCGGAAGTTTACATACACTTAGGTTGGAGTGATTAAAACTCGTTTTTCAACCACTCCAAAAATTTCTTGTTAACAAACTATAGTTTTGGCAAGTCGGTTAGGACATCGACTTTGTGCATGACACAAGCAATTTTTCCAACAATTGTTTACAGACAGATTATTTCACTGTATCACAATTCCAGTGGGTCAGAAGTTTACATACACTAAGTTGACAGTGCCTTTAAACAGCTTGGAAAATTCCAGAAAATGATGTCATGGCTTTAGAAGCTTCTGATAGGCTAATTGACATCATTTGAGTCAATTGGAGGTGTACCTGTGGATGTATTTCAAGGCCTACCTTCAAACTCAGTACCTCTTTGTTTGACATCATGGGAAAATCTAAAGAAATCAGCCAAGACCTCAGAAAAAAGTTGTAGACCTCCACAAGTCTGGTTCATCATTGGGAGAAATTTCCAAACGCCTGAAGGTACCACGTTCATCTGTATAAACAATAGTATGCAAGTATAAACACCATGAGACCACGCAGCCTTCATACCGCTCAGGAAGGAGACACGTTCTGTCTCCTAGAGATGAACGTACTTTGGTGCGAAAAGTGCAAATCAATCCCAGAACAACAGCAAAGGACCTTGTGAAGATGCTGGAGGAAACAGGTACAAAAGTATCTATATCCACAGTAAAACGAGTCCTATATCGACATAACCTGAAAGGCCGCTCAGCAAGGATGAAGCCACTGCTCCAAAACCGCCGTAAGAAAGCCAGACTACGGTTTGCAACTAAACATTGGGACAAAGATCGTACTTTTTGGAGAAATGTCCTCTGGTTTGATGAAACAAAAATAGAAGTGTTTGGCCATAATGACCATCGTTATGTTTGGAGGAAAAAGGGGGTTGCTTGGAAGCCGAAGAACACCATCCCAACCGTGAAGCACGGGGGTGGCAGCATCATACTGTGGGGGTGCTTTGCTGCTGAAGGGACTGGTGCACTTCACAAAATAGATGGCATCATGAGGAAGGAAAATTATGTGGATATATTGACGCAACATCTCGAGACGTCAGTCAGGAAGTTAAAACTTGGTCGTAAATGGGTCTTCCAAATGGACAAATACCCCAAGCATTCTTCTAAAGTTGTGGCAAAATGGCTTAAGGACAACAAAGTCACGATATTGGAGTGGCCATCACAAAGGCTTGACCTCAATCTTATAGAAAATGTGTGGGCAGAACTGAAAAAGCGTGTGCGAGCAAGGAGGCCTACAAACCTGACTCAGTTACACCAGCTCTGTCAGGAGGAATGAGCTAAAATTCAGCAAACTTATTGTGGGAAGCTTGTTGAAGGCTACCCGAAACGTTTGACCCAAGTTAAACAATTTACAGGCAATGCTACCAAATACTAATTCAGTGTATGTAAACGTCTGACCCACTGGGAATGTGATGAAATAAATACAAGCTTAAATAAATAATTCTCTACTATTATTCTGACATTTCACATTCTTAAAATAAAGTTGTGATCCTAACTGACTTAAGACAGGGAATTTTTACTAGGAGTAAATGTCAGGAATTGTGAAAACTGAGTTTTTAATGTATGTCTAAGGTGTATGTAAACTTCCGACTTCAACTGTATGTACATGAAGGCAGTGTAAAGTGACTAGGCATCAGGATAGATCAGGTATTTGAGGTAGATATGTACATGAAGGTAGGTTTAAGTGACTAGGCATCAGGATAGATAAGAGTAAAATAAAGAACAGTAACAGCAGCATATGATGTGTGAAAATGTGTGTGGGTTGTGTTAGTGTAGTGTGTTTGAGTGTATATAGTGCATATCAGGGTTTCCCAAACTCGCTCCTCGGGACCCCAAACCTTGGGACGTTTTGGTTTTTTGCCCCAGCACTAAACAGCGGATTCAAATGATCAATTCATCAAGCTTTGACCATTTGAATCAGCTGTGTAGTGTTGGGGCAAAAAACAAAATATGCACCCCTTGGGGTTCCAAGGACCAATTTTGGGAAACACTGATGTATATATGGTCTTGTGAGTGTGCATAGAGTCAGCGCAAGGGTAAATACAGATAGTCTAACAGCTTGGGGGTAGAAGCTGTCTCAGAGCCGGTTGGTCCGAGACCCAGTGCTCTGGTACAGTTTGCAGAGTGAACAGTCTATGGCTTGGGTGGCTTAAGTCTTTTTCCAATTTCAGGCCTTCCTCTGATACCCCACAGGTCCTGGATGGCAGGGAGTTCAGCCCCGGTGATGTACTGGGTCAACTGCATTTGCCATACCAAGCTGTAATGCAGCCAGTGAAGTTGCAGCTGTAGAACTTCATGGATCCAAGGGCCTGCGTCAAATCTTTTCAGCCACCTGAGGGGGAAAGAGGCGCTGTTGGATGCCCTTTTCAGTGCTGTGCAGACAATGTTATATCCTCCGTGATGTGGACGCCAATTAACTTTAACCTCTCAACCCTCACCTCTCCAGCCTGTGGTCTACAATCAGCTCCTTGGTCTTCCAGACTTTCAGGGAGAAGTTGTCCTGGCAAGTGTAACCTCCCTGTAGGCTGGCGCAACTATGAGTTGTCCATGTCTCATTTACTAGCAGACATCTGATGGGGGCACAGCCAGAAGTCTAGCCACCCCTCAGAGCCTGGTTCCTGCCTTTCTAGGGAGTCTTTCCCCCTAGCCACTGCATTGCTCTTTAGGCAGGGTATCTGTACAGCACTTGGAGGAAAGTGGCAAAGTTGAAAGGCCTTATAAAATAACATTTGATTGAGCATGAGAAGTGTCTGCAGCTGGTGTCCTATGGCCTGAAACAGCCATGTTAGCGCTGAGCGGCATTCACATTTTGAAAGGAACACTATTGAGCCACATAAAGGACAGCTGATTAGGAAGTCGGGAATGAGGCTCAAGTGCCAGAAATTGCAACAATGTAGACACTAAGCAACTGATCTCAGCAGCTGGATTTGGTAGATGGCTTTAGATGCTAAGCAATGGAGTATGACAGACTGCCTTCTCAGTGCACCCGGAAGTAATATGAGGACATTTATATTGTACAGACAATGTTGCTGCTAGTGTGTAGGACTAAACAATACTTACAGAAATGGATAAACCAACACAGACAATATATTTATATCAATTAGTTTATTAGCAGTCAGCGCAGCCATGAGACTGCAGGATCCAGGCTAGCATAGAGAACCTGAGGACGAGGAGGAAAGTGTTACAGCTGTATCAACGCATTAGAAATCAAGTGACAAAAATAAGAGCCAAAAAACATTACCTAGTCCTACTGGTCACTGCTAGCACCGTGAGGAAATAGTGGTCGGTATTGGACGGGAGCAGGACGGTACCTGACGAAACCAGCTGAACTCCATTGTTCGTTCCCATGCGCATAGTTGGTTCTGAAGTGGGTGATGGTGCCAGCAGGGAACTTCCCAGCGATGAACAGCTCACCATAATTAGCTTCAAGCCCTTCCTTGCTAGGCTCTGGTCTATGAACTCTGGGTAGGGGTGGGGCTATTATAGCAGGCAGTGGGGCTGGAATGGAGCCTGCCTCAACCTCAGGAAGAGGGAACTGTTGGTCTTCAGACTCACTCTGACTGTTGCCATGCTCATAGACACTCTCAAAGTGAGAGATATCCCCTGCCTGGAACTTAATTGGTGGAGACTCACACAGGGGACGTAGTGGAAGAGTACTAGGGTGTGTTGTTCCAGCAGGAACACATCTAGTCTGTTCAGGAACGAGGTGAGGGGAAGCAGCAGTCTTCTGAAGAGCAAAACTCTGAACAACTGGACTGGAGCCACCTTCAATTGGATGCCCAGACTCAACCGGACCAGGGAGGCTTGACCCAGAACCAGTGGGATCACGCTGTTTCGTAAGGAAGTAGTAGCGTGCGTAGGCGTCATTCTGGCTGGGTTTGACAGGTGGACCATACAGAGTTGGCGGTCTCCGGTAGACTGGGCCCGTCTTGTAGGCTGGGGAGAGGAGAGACAGTACCACTACCTTTCAGATCTTAAAAATGTCACTTTTCAAGCCTTGAAAGTTTTAGCACAAAACCCCATTTCAATTTTTTTTTACTGGCAGAAACATTAACCAACATTGTTAAACACACCACACCAATGGTATTCTCACCTTGTTGATAGGGATAGCAATGAACACCCCAAAACAGCAAAACCAGGAAGAGCCCACTGAAAAACAACAAAATGTTAAATGAGCAAGACTACAGCACCTATTGAAAACAACTATTAAGCTTAACCGTCACTTACCCTGCACAACATTTAGCAGCCATAATACCCATTGCTCAATGGGGACATGTGAAGTGAGAAGAAGCGACTGTGGAGTGTATTTATATGTTGTAGAGGACAACCTGTAACCAATCACAGCCTGATTAGACAATGATGGCCAGCTGGTGTTAATTCACTTGCCTTGTCTAACTCCAACTCAACCCCTAGTCCCTACGCCCTTATATCCTATTTCTGTCAGATCCATACAAGGGCAGGGTGAGTTGGGTGGAATTGGGCATTAATTAACTTCGGCTGTCCATCGTTATCTAATCAGGCTGCGATTGGTTACAGGGTGTCCTCTACAACATATAAATACACTCCAGCGTCGTGTCTCCTTACTTCTTCTGTCCTCATTGGGTGTTATGGCTGCAGCGTAAGTGATGATGATGATGATGATGATGATGATGATGATGATGATGATGATGATGATGATGATGATGATGATGATGATGATGATGATGATGATGATGATGATGATGATGATGATGATGATGATGATGTTTTAACTACGTTTGTCTGCATCATTTAACAGTTTGTTGTTTTTCAGTGGGCTCCTTCTGGTGTTGCTGTTCTGTGGTGTTCATTGCTATCCCTATCAACAAGGTAAGAACACCAATGGTGTCTTGTGTTTAACAATGTGTGTAGGAAAATGTTTCTGTTAGAATATGTTTTTGGTGTATTTTTTTGCTTTAACTTTCAAGGTCTTTAAAGTGAGTTTTCAGCTCCGACAAGGTAACGGTACTTGGCGTGTGTTCTCTCCCCAGCCTACAGAATGGGCTCATTCCGCCTGAGGGCGCCTTCTCCACATGATCCACCTGATTATGACCCAGTGGCTGTTGACCCCAGCCATAGTGGCCCCTACAGCCTTTCAAAGCTTCCTGGTCCTGTTGAATCTGGTAGTGATGTTGGTGTCTCAAGTCCCAGTGTTCAGCGTTCTGCTCCGAATTCCTATAAAGCTGCTCAGAAGACTGCTGCTTCCCCTGATCTCATTCCTCAGGCTCCTGAACAGACTGGATGTGTTCCTTCTGGAACAACTGACCCTAGTATTCTTCCACTACGTCCCTTGTGTGAGCCTCCACCTCGTAAGTTCCAGGCAGGGGATATCTCTCACTTTGAGAGTGTCTATGAGCATGGCAACAGTCAGAGTGAGTCTGAAGACCAACAGTTCCCCCTTCCTGAGGTTGAGGCAGGCTCCATTCCAGCCCCACTGCCTGCTACAATAGCCTCACCCCTACCCAGAGTTCTTAGGCCAGAGCCTAGCCAGGAAGGGCTTGAAGCTAATTATGGTGAGCTGTTCATCGCTGGGAAGTTCCCTGCTGGCACCATCACCCACTTCAGAACCAACTATGAGCATGGGAACAACCAATGGAGATCAGCTGGTTTCATCAGGTACTATCCTGCTCCTGTCACATACAAACCACTATTTCCTAAACCCGGTGATGCCCAGGACCAAGGTAAAGAGGACTCTCGCTCTGCCAAGGGTCAGGTTGGCTCCAGTCCTCCCCAGCAGATCCAGGGTGGCTACTATGGTTTAACTGACGGTGACTTCATGACACCACGGGTACAACATTCACAGCTTTAGAACCATTCATTTATGTGCAATATAATAAACTAAAGCATGACTGATTTGTGGTTGTCTGATGCTCCCCAGGTTGTTGGCTCTCCCCAGGTTCTAGCTGGTTCCGGTTCTTCTCAGGAGACCTCCAGCTCCGACCCTCAGAACCTTGAACAAGACCCTTGGGCCCCTGAATTAATCGAGGCTCTCTGGAATCAGGAATCAGAAGTAGGGTTCCTGGATATCTGTACGTAGTTGCTACTGAAACATACGTTGCCAATACTTTTAAACACTGGTTTCTTGTGTTCCTCAGATCCCAGTCCACGGACGTAGTTATGGACCTCACCATTAAGTCTCTACCTGGATAATATTGACCAAGTACAAGTTCCACGTTGTCATTTCTGTTTAGTTGATGTCTTTACCATAACACTTGTTTGTCTTCCTCAGCACGTCGCTCTGTACTAAACTGAATTCCTATGGTGTTTTCATAATGTAATAAATGATTACCTCAATTCCTTTAGTCATTGACTAAAGAACTGATTGGCCCTTGATGGTGTTCAACATAGTGGTGACTTCAGTCTCTTGGGTGTTACACTTTAATGGTAGGTTGTGACTGGGTACCATTTGAGGTATGTACATTTCTTAACTTGCCTGGATATACCCTGACTAAACTACTACTTTTACATGACACACCAAAGGAGAGATGACTATTGGCTGGGATTAGATGTACGCTATCTAAAGATCAGACACCCAAACTAATTTGTGAAACTATTGATCTAAAGTTACTTCCTAAAATTAATAACAAATCAATTTTGGTTGAGGGTGACGTAGGCTACTAATATTCTTAAGTGGTGTCTGAGGGGCATTTTAGCAATTACGCCATAAAGATTGTCAATCACTGAGGTGGGTTAGTTTTCTAGCTGTGGCCAAGCCATTGTGATCGTTAGGACATTGGTTGACGTAATTGGACAGTGGGCTTCCCAGCTCATCTAACAAATCCCAAGGCTCTTTAGTTCAAGTGGGTGGTTACTCACCTTTTGCGCTGACACTGGAATGTCTCAATTGGATGGCTAGTCGTGGTGGGCTTGAAAGACTGCGCGAGACTACAGTGGCATATTCACTCTGCTGGACGGACTGCCACACAACAGCCCACAGAGGTCGAAGTTCACGCAACGTTCTAGAGCAGGAGTCCCCAACCGGTCATTCTCAAGGCATTCCTAGTTGATCAAACATTTCTGTAAAGAAATGGCTTCTTTTTTTTTATAGCTCTCATGCTGTTTGTGATCGGCGCACCCGATTAAGCTGCGCCAGGTAGGCGAACTGTTGCCATTTTGAAACAAATGTCTGAAGGTACGACCTCTGCGGGGCCCAGAGTGCAAATCAAGTGCACTATAGGCCTACCACTGGCCAATCGATGGCTCAAATTACCGTATAGGCATTAATGTACCAGGCATAAAAGAAAGCGACAGCAAAATTGATACTGAGATGTCAAAACGTTTTAAAACATGACAACTGTCATACAAAGAGCTGCTGTTAGTGAGTTAACACTATTCTACTTTTAAGCCATAAAATGTGCGTTCTTCCTATTTCCACTCAGCGCTACAACAAGCACTGAAGCAGTAATGAATGAGTAGGAAAGTATCTATAGGCTTGCGTTATTAGCTGCTTGGGTCTTTTTTTTATATCGAGGAATATTTCACTTTCTTTGAGAGTAACATGTGTGCATGAGGCAGAAATAATGCAGTATGACTCTGGTTTCACCATCAGCTGGAAGGTGTCCCTTTTTGTCAGTGGGGGAGAGCGGAGGGATGCTGAGACCGATTTTAGCCCAGTAAAATAAAAAGCAAATTATTTAAATGCTTGCTCAGCTGTGCCTCACAAAAAAATACAACTGATCTATTACCAGTGTGATCTACGACAAATTTGGAAACAATTTTTAAAAATTGCCAGAACAATGCATTGGCATGGCAATTCAAGCAAAGCCAATATGCAGTGATAATGTATTGGACCTATAAGCCTACTGCACAAACCTCATTGCTACAGTACTGTTTTTAATTGGTTAATGTTGCATAGGCTTACGTTTTAAGTCATGTTAAAAGAAAATCTGAGCGGTAGATCTCGGCTTGCATTCTGAATCAGAAAGTGATCTTGACTCAGAAAAGGTTGGTTACCACTGTTCTAGAGTTTTAACCTGTTAACACTATCAACTTTTCCCTTTTACTATGGCAATTGTGATCGAATCAACTCAATATTAGCCACTTTCAATGCTACATACCGAAACAAAATGAACTATGCAAGAGACGTTATAGGCAGAACGCATCGGAGTAGGATTCCATTGCATTGACACACACTACACAGACCGATGCGTAAACAATCAGAGCGGCAGTAGGCCTATATGCAAATAGACCATTGCCATATATGGATCTGTGCCATTCACTTTGAACTGGACTGTGTTTACAGCATGAGCAGTTGTGAGTAGATGCTCTTGTTTTGAGATCAAAGCGAGAGCTGCATGTAGCCACGTGTACACATTTTGTTTATATCCTTTGCTAGTTAGTGAGTTATTAGCCCAGTTATAGATCATTTATAATCAACAATAGGGGAGTGATTGCTTCCTACAAGAGCACAAAATGTGTACATTTCTAGGCATCTTTGAAAAGCGACTCCGGTAAAGAGCTTTTTTTTTTTGTCTTAAAGTATTTTGAGACAGGCTTGAATAAGCTAAGTATCCAATAGGCAGAGGGTAGCATAATTTGTCGGATTCTCTGTAATAATGGTATGGGAATAATAATGCATTTTATTTGGTTTCTTGCATCAAACAACATTTTCAGTCACCTCCTTGTCTGAAGGACAAGTGGATAAACAGGTTAATGTCAAGTCCTGAATGTTTTCTTCAAAAGTCTCATGGAATGTAGGCCTACATTGAACACCACACATTGGCTGCTACTGTAGGCTGAATGATAGAACAGCTATTTCCACGTTACAATGTTATGGGATGCATTTTCTCCTTTGTGTTTCATGGTAGGCCACTCTGGTAGGCCTACATTATGATCAAATAGCCATAGCAGCTTATTTGGCTACTGCTAAAACTGTAACTTCTAGCTGGTACAGCCTCAGTGTTCACAGTAAACGCACGCTGGAAGTTTCACAGAATCTTCACAACATTCAAGTTTACCTCAGCAGACCTGAAATTTGCTCAGTGCCTACATTTTTTTAGGGAACATTGCTACAGTTGCTGTTTAACTTGACTGAATGACTACCTCATCTCTGTATCCCAAACATACCATTTTCTATAAGGTCGAGCAGTGAATTTCAAACACAGATTCAATCCATAAAGACCAGGGAGGTTTTCCAATGCATCGCAAAGAAGGGCACCTATTGGTAGATGGGGGGGGGGGGGAGCAAATATTGAATCACAAACTTTTGCCACTCAAGACCAATGTCAACTATGCTTCCGGATCCTTTTCCAAGATTATTTTTCCCCCAGAAAGATTATTGTCGCTTTAGGGTACACCACAAATCACCAGTATTCTATATAACTAGTGCTATACATTTGCCAATTCAACAAATCTTTCTGTTGGGTGGAAGGGCGTTTTTAGATTATCCACTGTGACTGGCGACAGAAATCTGTGTGCCATGTTGTCCATCGCTCAGTCGCAGCAGGCTTCAAGCTTCTGGACAGCAGAGCAGAGGACTGACGTCTAATGTGAAGTACATCCCATTCCATTCTCATTGTTCCCATCACAGCATTGGTTTAACCCTGCAGGTTTCAAGGCTGTCACATTGTAATCATCAAAGGCCACACGGATGTGTCCCCACTGAGTACTACTGGCCACCACAGCTCTCCTAGCCACTACTGGCCACCACAGCTCTCCTAGCCACTACTGGCCACCACAGCTCTCCTAGCCACTACTGGCCACCACAGCTCTCCTAGCCACTACTGGCCACCACAGCTCTTCTAGCCACTACTGGCCACTGCAGCTCTTCTAGCCACTACTGGCCACCACAGCTCTCCTAGCCACTACTGGCAACCACAGCTCTCCTAGCCACTACTGGCCACCACAGCTCTCCTAGCCACTACTGGCCACCACAGCTCTCCTAGCCACCACAGCTCTCCTAGCCACTACTGGCCACCACAGCTCTCCTAGCCACTACTGGCCACCACAGCTCTTCTAGCCACCACAGCTCTCCTAGCCACTACTGGCCACCACAGCTCTCCTAGCCACTACTGGCCACCACAGCTCTCCTAGCCACTACTGGCCACCACAGCTCTCCTAGCCACTACTGGCCACCACAGCTCTCCTAGCCACTACTGGCCACCACAGCTCTCCTAGCCACTACTGGCCACCACAGCTCTCCTAGCCACTACTGGCCACCACAGCTCTCCTAGCCACCACAGCTCTCCTAGCCACTACTGGCCACCACAGCTCTCCTAGCCACTACTGGCCACCACAGCTCTTCTATCCACTACTGGCTACCACAGCTCTCCTAGCCACTACTGGCCACCACAGCTCTCCTAGCCACTACTGGCCACCACAGCTCTCCTAGCCACTACTGGCCACCACAGCTCTTCTAGCCACTACTGGCCACCACAGCTCTTCTAGCCACTACTGGCCACCACAGCTCTCCTAGCCACTACTGGCCACCACAGCTCTCCTATCCACTACTGGCAACCACAGCTCTTCTAGCCACTACTGGCTACCACCAGCGACCAGCCAATGTCATAGTTCACATATAACATGCCATTACACATCCCTTTTAAGCCATCGTAATGGATGTAATGTAAGGCCCCCCTGTCTTTTTCCAATGCCTGTCTTCGTATCCAAGTATCTGATGCCATGGGAAAAAAGTGGGCTACAGTGACAACAGAAAAGAGGTCTTTCATTCTCCCTTAACCAAAAGGGCTGGGAGGCGATTTGGTCACATAGAGAGACAGGGACAGGCAGTCACAGAGAGAGTGAGCTCTGAAATCACTGTCCTTAGTAAAACCACATCCTCTACTGAACAGGGTGGCAGTAGGGGTTGTGGTCCAGGTCTCGACCACACAGAGCCGCCACAGAGAACTCTCTTTCCTCTGGATCACAGGGCCCGGCTGACTGGGCCCCCAGGGATCCTGCTGTCTATATCCAGTTACTAATCTACTGGCCCTGATTCTGACCGGTGGCCAATCAAACATTGGCGCTGCCCACCCAACAGTCAGGGTAGGCTGCGTTAGGTTGCGCCGCGCTAGGGAGGTGACGACTGCGACCAGAGCAAATCCACCCCAGCTGTGCAGCCCCTGGGAACCGGAGAGAGGGATGGAGGCAGAGACGGAGAGAGGGCAGAGCTGGGAGAGAGAAAGGCAGGGATGGAGAGACGGCTGGTATGTGGATAGAGGGACAGAGAGAAGGACCAAGAAAAGGAAGGAAAGAGAGAGAGGGCTGTTTAGAATAGTGGTCAGGAAACGCTGAGCAGTGTGGTCGTAGTGCGGTCACTTGACAGCTGTGGTCTTCTAGAATCAGTGGATTCTATCCCCTGAGGGAGTTCTGACCCAGAGAGGAACAAGGACTCTGTGGTCATATTGACTGTACAGTAAAGTACAGGAAATGAATACTTACTTCTTCAGAGAGGAAAAACACTTCCAAACCAACTCAGTGGGAGGTTGTTTCTGTTTCATTCACTGGAGAAAGACGTCGCCTGGTATTAAAAGATGTACATTTCACAAACAGAAATTATAAACTAAGGCTCCTACAAATAAAATAAATTGACTGCCCATTGTTCGTACAATCCCCTTCTAACTGAATAAGAACCAGAGGCCATTGTTCAACATGTAGATGCTCCAGTTTACTTTAGTCTGAACACCCACCATATCATACAAGCATAACATTCCCCATTGAGAAGTTGTGTATGGACCTACTAACCTCGGAGTGTAAAGACAGGCAGTAATCTACTCCAGTTCAACACTGATGTGTGTCTTTATCATGTTGATCCTGTGTTTATCTCTGTGATAACTGTGCGGGTCATGACGGCACAGGTCTCTAAGACTCTCTGACACCTCTCTGTAGAAGAACAGTCAAGCAAAGTGTTTGTTTGTCTTCCTGCAAAACCACACAGTTTGTCTGCATATTTACTCTCTCTCTTTCTTATCTTCTATTTCTTTCTCTCTCTACCTACCTCTCCCACTCTCTCTCTCCCCTCATTCTCTCGCTCTCTCTCACGCAAACTTTCCCTCTTTCCCTCCACCCCTCCCTCCATCTCCCTCCACCCCTCCCTCCATCTCCCTCCACCCCTCCCTCTACCCCTCCACCCCTCATTCCATCACCCTCCACCCCTCCCTCCATCTCCCTCCACCCCTTCCTCCATCACCCTCCACCCCTTCCTCCATCACCCTCCACCCATCCCTCCATCTCCCTCCACCCCTTCCTCCATCACCCTCCACCCCTCCCTCCATCTCCCTCCACCCCTCCCTCCATCTCCCTCCATCCCTCCACCCCTCCCTCCATCTCCCTCCACCCCCCTCCATCTCCCTCCACCCCTCCACCCCTCTTTCCATCACCCTCCACCCATCCCTCCATCTCCCTCCACCCCTCCCTCCATCTCCCTCCCCCCTCCCTCCATCTCCCTCCACCCCTCTTTCCATCACCCTCCACCCATCCCTCCATCTCCCTCCACCCCTTCCTCCATCTCCCTCCACCCCTCCCTCCACCTCCCACCCTTCCCACCCCTCCACCCCTCCCTCCATCTCCCTCCACCCCTCCATCTCCATCCACCCCTCCAACCCTCCACCCCTCCCTCCACCTCCAACCCTACCCACCCCTCCCTCCACCTCCCTCCACCCCTCCATCTCCCTCCACCCCTCCACCTCCCTCCACCCCTCCATCTCCCTCCACCCCTCCATCTCCCTCCACCCCTCCAACCCTCCACCCCTCCCTCCCCTTTCTATCTGGGCGGCAGGTAGCTTAGTGGGTAAGAGCGTTGTGCCAGTAACCGAAAGGTCGCTGGTTCTAATCCCAGAGCCGACTAGGTGAAAAATCTGTCGATGTGCCCTTGAGCAAGGCACTTAACCCTAATTGCTCCTGTAAGTCGCTCTGGATAAGAGCGTCTGCTAAATGACTAAAAATGTAAAAAAATGTAAATGGTGTAATTCCAGTGTACTCAGCCAGAGCACCTAAACACAGGCAGGTAAATTACCGCAGTATGGCGGCTGGCTAGCACTCCTCCTCTCTCCCTCTTTCTGCCCCAGGGGGTGAGTCAGTGTCATTGTTGACATTAGACACATGCTCATCTAATATTAAATCTTCTCATTTGATTTGGACTGTAATTATGTCGTAAAAAACAAACTAGCTGTGAAGGCTGTGGCCTGCCAGCGTGATCTGCTTTCATCAAGTGCAGACTGGTTTAATTACAGACTATAGACAGTATTCACCATCCCATCCCACCATCAACCCTTGTTCACTAGGCCTGGCTGGGCAGCCTGCCACTCCTGCTGTTTCTTTAAGCTATCACATTCTTTTATTGTGTGTTAATCACAAGGCAATTGGAGCTGTTGGCCATGTGATGAGATGTCTTGGGGTGGAAGAGCTGCTTGGAGCCTGGACACTAGTTCATACACATCCTGGGAACGGGAGGGGGGGGGGAAATATGCAGTTAAGCGATTGAGCATGATGATGGAATTTAATGTCTCGACTTTTTGTTTTTTTGATGTGTGTGCGTGCGTTTGATAATTATATGTTTTTTCAGATCTGAAGAATACTGACATACTGACAATAAAGGAATGATTGTAGTCGCTGTGTTTCAAATTTGGAAAATTACACAGACATATGGTTGCAAAACTCTGGGAACGTTCAAGAAAATCCCTGGTTTTCCCGAAATCCCGGTTGGAGGATTCTCGGTATCAGGGGGGAATAAGCAGGACATCTGGATCCCTCCAGCCAGGAGTTCCTTGAATTTTGCCACCTTACTCAGACATCAGTTCTCCTGAATCAGAGTCTATTGACAAGTTACTAATAGGTTGGAAAATGTTTCCTTTAAGCCCATATATGAGGCTTACTTCAACAGATATTTTACCAATACTTTACAAGTACTCATAGAGATTTAGCTACTGTAGCTAAAGTATAACTTCTGGCCACAAAATCAATTCATCTGTTCCACTTTGTCTTTGGATAGAGCTACTGTACTGTATTAAAACATAACATACTTCTGGGAACATGACCCTCTCAAGTGTTATAGACATGGGAGATGTTATCTATTCATTTTATGAGCAAATGACTTCGTTCTACACGGTGCCTTGTCTTTGTAATCTGGCTGTTCATGGACAATATCTTACTGTGTGTTTTCTGGGCTCTATATTTGCCGCATGGTTAAGTTAAAGCAGATCATTAGCTGTTATATAGATCTTCACAGCAGGGTGCCATATGACAAATCAGGCGGTGAGCTGAGCTGTTGCTATATAGAGCCAATATGTATTTCTAGCACTTCCCACTTCCACCGTTTAAAGATAAACTGCAGATTAGTATTATTTACTGGTAGATATATTCGATTTGATAATATTTGATTCATCTTCAGAAAGTGAAATTTAAAGTTAACTTCCGATTGAGCCGACATGTGCAGCATTAACCGTGAACGCAATCTCCGCTAACGCGGAAACATTGCCTTTAAATTTCTATTGCACTGTGGCACAGCTCTTCAGCGCTACGGATTTAATCAAGCCCTAAGATAACCCTGTTGTTGGGGTGAATCCTAACTGCCAGTGACATGTATTCTTAGTCTCCCATTGACATCAATGAATAACGGAGTTAAAAATTCGGGGGGAGAAGTAGAAGTTAGGATTGCCTCATAAGCGCATAGTCCCCTATCGTTTAGACTTCAGAGTCATGTCAGCTCTATACATCACATCATTATCTATCTATAATATTAAACTGCTGAACGCACCCTCCTAGGCTTCCAAGCATTTCCTGGTGCCACCTTATTAGTCTTCCCCTCTTCAAGTGGAGGGCTCAGTGATTGTGTCAGTGTGTGAATGGGCTGTAGAGTAGTTCAAGGCTTCAAGCACCATCACTAGAGATAGGGTTAATCATGATCACTAACCCGTGGTTTTCTGAACTATAAAGAATGATAATAATGTTAGTATATTGTAATCTATAGCATCACATTGAGGGAAGATGTTAGACCTACATATTGAGGGCAAGGCTTCAAGCACCAGTCACTAGAGACAGGGTTAAACAAGCTTACTGGTGATATAATGAAGATTTTATCTTACATCAAGTTGAGGGTAGCAGGTGATACTGAAGCACCAGTCACGAGACACAGGGTCATTACTACTAAAGATGCAGCCAGAGCTCACAATTATTATTTGTAGTTCTGTCCTTGAGCTGTTCTTGTCTATTAATGTTCTGTATTATGTCATGTTTCGTGTTTTGTGTGGACCCCAGGAAGAGTAGCTGCTGCTTTTGCAACAGCTAATGGGGATCCTAATAAAATACCAAATACCAAATCGAGGACAGGCCTGAATGAACAACAGAGACAAAATATTAAAATGTATTAAAAATAGTTTGGGGATGGCCTCGTCAGATGCTATGATGACAGTAAGCCCTATGTGGGGCAGCTGTCATTAAGACCCCCCCTGCTGGGAGAACCCCCCCCTGCACGGACCTTCAGCTGGTGGTGGTGGGGAAATGGATGGTCATCTGTAAACTGTTGCTGTAACACAGCAAATAAGGGAACTAGGGCAAGTTGACAAATAAATACATCACAAGATTTAAGCCCATTGGTTGAGGGAGAAGAAGGTGATTGTTGCACGAGTATCCGCATAGGTTATTCAGCAAGCAATATTATTGTGCCATGTTCATAGGCTAAAAGGTAATAGGTGAATGACATTCCGCACATGAGTAAAGGAGGAGGAGAGACATGAGGCTATGCTGATGATGATAGTGTTTGTAAACACTACCATACAAATATTAACTATGCCCATAGAAGAAACAATGTGAATGATATTGTGCTTACTGAATTAAGTTAAAGTGAGCTAGCTATTCAGACCGCCTTACTGATTGAACCTAAGTTATCGACTACATTTTAAAGCATGTTAGTAATGTTGGTAATGTAAGAGATTATAATGTTAGCAGTAATGGTGATAGTAATGTTAATAATACTTCAGCTAGGGCAATTGCAACATTTATTGGATTTGTTGACTTTCTCTTCAACACGTTACAAAAATACATATATGTTCAAAACAGCTGACGTGTACTGCTGCTCTGAAAGAACTTTTTTTTTTTCTCATAACAATGCACTCCCTCAAAAAAAAGAAAAATAAGGGAAAATGATTTTTGTACAAAGAGCAAAAGTCCTGAAAGTTGAAAATGTGTTAAAATGTAATTTTAAGTGCCATCACAAGAACTTCAACCAACCATGAGAAGAAAAACAAAACAATGTTGTCCATGAATGCCTCCTAATATTAATTTGATAAAAAGCATTTCTCCCAGAACCCATTGTATAATCCCAATCCCAAAATTTCACAAAATGTCCATATTTTTTTAATTGTATTTTTTTTTTACATACATATTACGATAGCTTTACCAAAAACCAACTTTTAACGTACAGTGACAAAAAGCAACACCATTTAAATCGACTCACAATTGGATTGGGACTGTAAAATAGGCTATAACAGAATGTTGGCACCACTTTTTAAAAAATGCTCCACCACTTCTCAATATTACAAATACACTGTGTATTGTCATTCAGTGAGCAAGAAATTATACTTAACTATTCATAAGAATACTACTTAAAATCCCTCCACCATCATAATCGTAGAAAACTGCTCACTATGACATTCAAAACATTTGAGAAGATAATACTGTGTTATTTCAAAACACAGAGGATTTCATCATTAACATACTTCAACACTGTAAACATTATTCTGGGACTGAATGTCCTTGTATGAATTGACTGGTTCTGTTCCTCTGTCTGTCTTCCTGGTGTCTCAATGCTATACAATAACTACATAACAGCCATATTTTAATGGTTTATATGAAACTTGTTCAGGAGTGGGAATTGTAGTTTTCTCCTCGCCACTGTCTCAATGAAAATATAACATAAACTAAATTCATATTTCAATAGTTATTATCAACCTTGTTCTGAAGTGCATATCAATTGCACTCTTATTGCATATCAAAATTTGTTTTCCCCAAATGCATCTATGGTATCTATACCTTAAATGCATGTATCTATGGTATCTACACCTTAAATTCATGTATCTATGGTATCTATACCTTAAATGCATGTATCTATGGTATCTATACCTTAAATGCATGTATCTATACCTTAAATGCATGTACCTATGGTATCTACACCTTTTCAGTCGGTCTCATACATTATGATAACTAAGCTATTCCATTTCCACATGCAGATTTGAAATAGGGGACCATTATGCGGTGAGAGAATCTGATTTCTGTCAACAAGATGATGATAAATAGGAAGAATCTCATTCGAGGCACACCCATGTCCAATTGGCTAAACACACACAGCACATTTAAAACAGGCTAAGTATATGAGGCGATATCTTTGAGGTGAGGTGATTATCTCTGTTGGAGATGATTGTATTAAGGGATGATGTGGCCTAAATCTTCCCTAATATTGGTCCTTTCTCTCTCTGATGTCCCTGGTATTAGATTTGACAAGTAGATATGCGTTTGGGTTAGACCATACTTTTCATATGCTTTCAATTTCATTTGAATGACTTTGATACTTGCTCGGGGCTCTCTCTTTCTCTTTCTCTCTCTTTCCTTCTATTTCTCTCTCCCGCCCTCTCTATTTTCCCCTCTCTATTTTCCCCTCTCTATTTTCTCTATTTCAGTCTTTAATTTTCTTCCTCAAGAATGATCCAATCAGATCTCAAGGTTGTGTGGCCATCATCCTAACAGCTGTGCTGGACATTATTAACATAACTCAATGTAACTCAAATAACCTTTTTTAGATTCATCCCAGGATGAGTCATCTTCATTCCTCACAGCTGAAAATCCCAAATTGTAAATCTGTTATTGGGCGTTAAACCCCCATATCACTTTGAGAAGCAAAATTAACAGCCCCCACTTTTTATTTTTCAAAACTGCTCTACTAATACATGAATGTTGAGTTAGTGAACTGTGAAAGCAGGCAGGCAGATTGAGGCTTAGAGCACACAGTGGTGAAACAGGCATTATATGAATTCCATTTTGAGACTGTTTTGCTGAATCCTGAGGGGATAAGAACTCACCCAGGTCGAACAGAACAGCACACTACTGTTCCAGAATTCCCCAGACGGAACAATGGAATGATTCTAGAAGTGGAATGTACAGCACGATGTAGAATGTTTAAAAGTTTTAACTTGAATAATTGCCTTTGATTAAGCTTCAAGAGGGAGTAAGGACCTTGCCGCTATGTTGTTGAAACGTAAACAGCATGATCATAGGAAGGAAGCGCTATTGAGAGGACCTGTATTGCAATAATCTGGTAAAATTAGTTTTTTTTAAGCAGTAATGTAGCTATATTATACAGTATGTAGATAACTCAAGCAGCTGGTCTTTTGATTGTTTTATAGTGGCCATTCTGAATGTAAAATACAACGCTGGTATTATAGTTTCTGTTATCATAGTAATGCTAGATCAAAGAAAAAAAAAATTTAGTTAATGTTTTAAGAATAAAAAAAGGTTGATTCTTTCCCAAACCATCCACAAATAAAGTTATATATGACTGTTCTCCTTCCCACAGTTACTACAGCAAATGAACAGATGTACGTTAAATATCCCATGGCGATTTAATCCTGCATCTAAGGAATGTTAGTCAATGTGTGCAACCGCAATTTACATCCCCTGCTGATATTGGGAAAATAGGGCTGGATTACATCATTATAATAATTGCATTTAGACATTGTACAACACATGCTGATATTTATAAAAAAGTATTGTTTGTTTGTATAAAATTTTAGAGTTCTAAAACAGCAACATTTGGGATTTTTTAAATTCCAAAATTATAATGAATATTTTATTGTCATATTGACATTCAGTGCTTTATGTCATAAACCAAGAGATGGATTGTAGTCCGCTGTTGACCTAATAGGATAATAATAAGACAGTTTAAAAATAAATAATTGCTATCATAATTTTTAGAAGTTGACCTCTTCGCATTAATTTAGTCAGTTAACAATTAAAATCATATTTCTAATCAAGCAAGACCTGTTTCCAATTATGGATTTTTTAAAAATGTTTTGTGTGCATATTCTTTAAACTAACTATCTAACTAATTCCATATGAAGCCCCACAAATGTACCTGCGCATACCCAATATCTTTACAAAACTCCAATAAATACAGACATTATTGCACAGTAGAAAAGCTCCATGGTTTCCTAAATGATAAAATCCTCAGATATATCGATAGTTATAAGTCGCTCTGGAGAAGAGCGTCTGCTAAATGACTAAAATGTAAATGTAGTTGGCGGGAAACGAAGCATTTCTAGATCAACCCCCCATCCCATGTTTCCCTTTGTTTATGTTTCTCAGGTGGCAGTTTCTGTGACAAAAAAAAGAACAAACAAAAACAGAATAACATCAAATTGTCCCAATATATTCAAGAAGAGAAAGATTATCCAGCCAAGCCCCGTGTTGAAGTCATGTAAGTGTTCATTCAGAAGGAGTCTGTTGTGTTAGCCTAGCCTAGCCTGTAGCCAGTAGCCTTAAGCTTTAGCCTTAGCTTTAGCTTTAGCCTAGCGTAACCTAGCCTCTCTCGGCCTCCTCCAGTTTGACTTCGCTGGCCATCAAGTGTTCCCCGTGCCACTTCTTCATGTGTTTCTCCAGGGTGCTGTAGACGCTGAAGGGCATGTGGCAGATATCACAGCGGTACACCTCCTTCCCAAACTGCCCGTGGGTCTTCATGTGGCGAGTTAGCTTGGAACTCTGGGCGCAGGCGTAGCTGCAAAGGTCACACTTGTAGGGCCTCTCTCCCGTGTGGCTGCGCCGGTGCACCGTCAGGTTGCTGCAGTTCTTGAATATCTTCCCGCAGTACTCGCAGGTGTCGCTCCGTCGGCTCTCCTTACTAGGGGGTCGACCTGGCCCTGGACCCCGCAGGAGGTGAGGAGTGGAGCTGCCCTCCAGGAACTCCCCAGGAGGGGTGGAGAAGCGGAGGGAACCCGTCTCAGAGGAGGAGTGCTCTGAGGAGGTGGCGAAGGGGGACTGGCGGGCGTCGCTGAAGCCGTGGAGGAAAGGTTCTCTGATGAAGTGGCGTGAAGCGGCGTAGCCAGCCAGGAGCTGGGAATACATGTTCTCTGGGGAGATGAGGGTCGGCGCTGGAGGGAGCTCCAACTCCTTCTCCACCTTCACATCAAATATAATGAAATTCAAGTTTATCTATACTGAATTAAAAACATCTAACCCAGTAAAACAATACAACTAGATAAGGTACATTTTCCTAAAGAAAAATGATGTACTTGTTTCAGCAGTTTAAAAGTATGCTTTATGGTATTGGAAACATAAGAAAACATAAAAAGACAACAGGTTATCTAAAACAAGAGTAAAGTCACTGGTTAAGTAGCTACCTTGATTCTCTTGTTGGAGGTGATGGGGGTCGGCCGGCGGTGGAACAGACCAGTGAAGGAGTCTTCTGACCCACTAATCCTTCCGTTCATCAAGGGCCTCTCCTCTCTTCCGCACTCTCTCTCTCTGTCCATCGCTCTGTCCATCGCCCTATCCATCGCTCTCTCTCTGTCCCTCTCTCTCTCCGTCTCCCCCCTCCCAGCATCTCCCCCTTCTCCCGACTCTCCATTAGGCTGCATCTCCCTGTCCAGACTCATGGTCCTCTTGGAAGGGGCCAGTCTCAGGTGATTGTTCAGGTGGTTGTATGGGTGCATGATACCCACCCCTCCGTTCTCCGTCACTCTATCCCCACCATGAGGCTTCTCGTCTGGGGAAGGCCTCGACCCGTTCTCCATGTTCCTGTGGAACTCTGAGTCCATGGTCAGGTTAGACTCAGGCCTACTTAGGCCGTTCCTCATCTCCTCCTCATCCTCCATTTCATCCTCCTCTTCTTCCTCTTCTTCCTCCTCTTCCTCCTCCTCGTTGTCCATCCCCATTTTTCCCTCCCCCTCTCTGCTCTTCCCCTCCCCTTCTCCTCCCTCTCCTCTGCTCCCCACAGAGCCTGACTTGTGCATGTGTGTCTTCATGTGTCTCTTCAGCTTGGAGGCTTGAGAACAGGCGTGGTCACACAGATGACACTTGTAGGGCCTCTCTCCTGTGTGACTCCGTCTGTGGACTATCAGGTTGCTCTGGAACTTGAAGGTCTTCCCACAGAACTCACAGGACTTGGACTTGGCTTGGGCCTGGAACTGAATGAATGAATGAATGAATGAATGAATTAATGAATTAATGAATTAATGAATTAATGAATTAATGAATGAACGGATGAATTCTTTATTGTCCCATAGTGAAAATGTCTTGGCATCATTACAGGCATTTCTGGAATACATATAACCCATTACAATACATACAACCCTTCACTTATATACAGCATATATCCCAGGACATACTTCACATACCTGGGCTTGGTTCTGGCCCTTGGGAGTAGTGGTGGCGTCTCCCTGAGGTGTGGGGGGCTGTGGGGGGTAGGTGAGGAACGGTGGGGGCTTGGAGCCTGGCTGGAAGAGGGTTGGACTCAGCAGGCGGTGCATGGGGGGCACCCGGGTGGGCGAGAGAGGGGGTGTGGGGCCTCCGTTGTTAGTATTGTTCCCAACTGCCAGCTCTCTGAGCCTTCTGGAGAAGTCCATGGAGGGAGGCTCCATGGGGGTCAGACGCATCACCCTCTCGAAGGCACTGGGGTGCTGGGAGAGCAGGGACCCCATCTCTTTCGGACCAAGGTGTTCCAGGGGATGTCTGGGGGGCGTGGGGCTGACGAAGGGTGGTGTGGCGGGGAGCCGGGTGTCCAGATACGCCGGAGGTGGATGGGAGTGGTGGTGTTGTTGGGGACGGTGGTACTCCCTGAGTAGTGGAGCCGCCATCTGGAGGAGGTGGAAGGGATTGGAGGTGTCCCCTAGAAACGTTGGTAACGGAGAACGGGGGAGGGAGTCTCCCCCACCCATGGGAGGGGGGAGGGCCATGCGAGGGGTGAGGGTGTAGTTGGAGGGGTGTGTGTCCAGGTAGATTCTGATGCCGTGGGTGTGTTGGGCATGCTGGAGCAGGAACCAGGCGCTGGTGAAGGTATGTTTACAGGAAGTGCAGATGTAGCTGGACGGCTCATCTTTACCTGAGAGAGAGAGAGAGAGAGAGAGAGAGAGAGAGAGAGAGAGAGAGAGAGAGAGAGAGAGAGAACGAGACGGAGAATGAGACGGAGAGAGAGAGAGAACGAGATGGAGAAAGAGATGGAGAAAGAGAGAGAGAGAGAGAGAGAGAGAGAGAGAGAGAGAGAGAGAGAGAGAGAGAGAGAGAGAGAGAGAGAGAGAGAGAGAGAGAGAGAACGAGAGGGAGAGGGAGAGGGAGAGGGAGAGAAATAGAGATTGTAAGTGGTTGGTTCCTATTTTAATGAGAGGCTAAATGACTAACATGAGAAAAATGTAGAAAGAAATGCATGACTGACTGATATGAATCATCTTTAACAGTTCATGGGTCACCTATATAATATCTTAGGTATAATCAAGGTATATAATCAACATACATTGATTGACATATATTCTTTTTTTGCATATCTGGAATGGCAGCATATAAAAACATTATTTCAATGGCCTTCACACACAGGGGGGTAGGGAGGAAGGAGGAGTACAGGGGTTAGGGGGGGTAGGGAGGCAGCCATGTGGAAACTACTACTGAGAGATGGGAGGAAAGGATAGAGGGAGGGAAGGTGGGTGGGAAAGAGCGAGGGATGTCAGAGATACAAAGGGTAGGAGAAAGAGACAAGAAAGAAAGATGGATATGAGAATGAAAGAGGGAAATAATATAATATGCTATTTAGCAGACACTTTTATCCAAAGCGACTTACAGTCATGTGTGCATAAATTTTTACATATGGGTGGTCCCGGGGATCGAACCCACTACCCTGGCGTTACAAGCGCCATGCTCTACCAATTGAGCTACAGACAGACAGAGAGAGAGAGAGAGAGAGAGAGAGAGAGAGAGAGAGAGAGAGAGAGAGAGAGAGAGAGAGAGAGAGAGAGAGAGAGAGAGAGAGAGAGAGAGAGAGAGAGAGAGAGAGAGAGAGAGAGAGAGAGAGAGAGAGAGAGAGAGAGAGAGAGAGAGAGAGAGAGAGAGAGAGATTAAAAAGAAAGAGAGGTTGATAGAAGAGGTAATGTGTAAAATGTAGATTCCTCTTGTCTCAACACAGCTGCCGCATTAAACAACACTACTTCACACTGGTGGAATAACACCCAATATATGGTCCACACACACACACACACACACACTGCATCATCTATGACAAATGGTCCTTTAAATGGTCTTAAACATAATGAAACCAATTGAATGTATCAGTCAGTGTGGCACGGCCCGTCTGTCTGTGAGTCATAAAGGCTTGATTTGGAGCTTTAATTCAATTCAGGCTAACTCAGGGCGGTCATTTGCAATTACTGTAGGCCTGCTGCATACAGTGTGAACGTGGGTGTGCTGCTCACTAGGCATCTGCATCCACTTCATCATGTTATGTGGGTCTACTGCCAGCGAGAAGGCAGTATGGGGGTCTTACTCCGACTCCATCGTATTCCCGGCCCAGGCTCAAAGTCTTTTGTGATCAAATAAAGGGTATTTTAGATGGCCACACACACACACACACACACACACACACACACACACACTGCTGATTGAGAGAAGAACAGACAATATCTGAAAATGAGCCTCTCATTAACACGCTGACCCGCCTCCCCGGGGCTCTGTTTAACCAATCACTGAGCCAAGACAGCACACATCGGCACGGTTACTCGAGTCTGTCTGTGTGCGTGTGTGTGCGTGCGTGTGCTTACCTTTGTGTATATTTGTGCGTGTGTGCGTGGGTGGGTGGGTGTGTGTGTGTGGCGCACGCTAGGCCGTCTGCCCGTGTTTAGTTTGGCTGGTCTTCACAGAGCTGCTTGGCAGGCAAGCGCTGGACAGCTTACAACATGGACGGAGAGAAGAGAGGGCGAGAAGGAACGAGGGATGAGGAGGAGGGGCGTGTCTTTGGGGACCAGACACACCCCAGCTAGCACATTTGGTTCCTTGGAAGTTATGGGAACGTATGTGTTTGGTTTCACATTGGTTGTCCGGTAAAACTGCTTTTTTTTTTTTTTTTATGTTCTGAGAACAGAAGTGAACGTTTTGCCTGTTCTGGGAAAGTTTACTTTTAGGTTGCAGGGATGTTCTGAGAACTTTTGACTCTTCTTTCTTAAATGTTTTATTAACGCTCTAACTTCCAATAAGACTTTTTATTAACAGGGCTAGCTTATTTTGGATTAACTTTTTTGAACTCCAAGCACAGATAGGAAATGTGGAAATTAATTTCCTTACGCATTAAACACATTTCTTTTTTATTGTGACACGGCATCAGTGAGATTCAAACCTATGATGTTGTGTTCCCTATCCATGGAATTAGTCCACTGCACCACCGGGATGGAGCTAGCATGCCATGTTTTTTTACACATACAAAGCTGTTTATTTTAGTCTAGTCAAACAGACCCCATTTCAAAGGAAACAAGCACTCACTAAGATCACGCTTAACAACATATCAAATCAAATCAAATCATATTTTATTGTCCACATGCGCCGAATACAACAGGTGCAGACATTACAGTGAAATGCTTACTTACAGCCCTTAACCAACAGTGCACTTATTTTTATAAAAAAGTAGAATAAAACAACAAAAAAGTGTTGAGAAAAAAAGAGCAGAAGTAAAATAAAATAACAGTAGGGAGGCTATATATACAGGGGGGTACCGGTGCAGAGTCAATGTGCGGGGGCACCGGCTATTTGAGGTAGTTGAAGTAATATGTACATGTGGGTAGAGTTAAAGTGACTATGCATAAATAATTAACAGAGTAGCAGCAGCGTAAAAAGATGGGGTGGGGGGGCAGTGCAAATAGTCCGGGTAGCCATGATTAGCTGTTCAGGAGTCTTATGGCTTGGGGGTAGAAGCTGTTGAGAAGTCTTTTGGACCTAGACTTGGCACTCCGGTACTGCTTGCCGTGTGGTAGCAGAGAGAACAGTCTATGACTAGGGTGGCTGGAGTCTTTGACAATTTTGAGGGCCTTCCTCTGACACCGCCTGGTATAGAGGTCCTGGATGGCAGGAAGCTTGGCCCCAGTGATGTACTGGGCCGTAGGCACTACCCTCTGTAGTGCCTTGCGGTCGGAGGCCAAGCAGTTGCCATACCAAGCGGTGATGCAACCAGTCAGGATGCTCTCGATGGTGCAGCTGTAGAATTTTTGGAGGATCTGAGGACCCATGCCAAATCTTTACAAAGAGGCTTTGTCCCTCTTCACGACTGTCTTGGTGTGTTTGGACCATGATAGTTCGTTGGTGATGTGGACACCAAGGAACTTGAAGCTCTCAACCTGTTCCACTACAGCCCCGTCGATGAGAATGGGGGCGTGCTCAGTCCTCTTTTTTTTCCTGTAGTCCACAATCATCTCCTTTGTCTTGGTCACGTTGAGGGAGAGGTTGTTATCCTGGCACCACACGGCCAGGTCTCTGACCTCCTCCCTATAGGCTGTCTCATCGTTGTCGGTGATCAGGCCTACCACTGTTGTGTCATCGACAAACTTAATGATGGTGTTGGAGTCGTGCCAGGCCATGCAGTCATGAGTGAACAGGGAGTAAAGGAGGGGACTGAGCACGCACCCCTGAGGAGCCCCCGTGTTGAGGATCAGTGTGGCAGATGTGTTGTTACCTACCCTTACCATCTGGGGGCGGCCCGTCAGGAAGTCCAGGATCCAGTTGCAGAGGGAGGTGTTTAGTCCCAGGATCCTTAGCTTAGTGATGAGCTTTGAGGGCACTATGGTGTTGAATGCTGAGCTGTAGTCAATGAATAGCATTCTCACGTAGGTGTTCCTCTTGTCCAGGTGGGAAAGGGCAGTGTGGAGTGCAATAGAGATTGCATCATCTGTGGATCTGTTGGGGCAGTATGCAAATTGGAGTGTCTAGGGTTTCTGGGATAATGTTGTTGATGTGAGCCATGACCAGCCTTTCAAAGCACTTCATGGCTACAGACGTCAGTGCTACGGGTCGGTAGTCATTTAGGCAGGTTATCTTAGAGTCCTTGGGCACGGGGACTATGGTGGTCTGCTTGAAACATGATGGTATTACAGACTCAGTCAGGGACATGTTGAAAATGTCAGTGAAGACACTTGCCAGTTGGTCAGCACATGCTCGGAGTACACGTCCTGGTAATCCGTCTGGCCCTGCGGCCTTGTGAATGTTGACCTGCTTAAAAGTCTTACTCACATCGGCTACGGAGAGCGTGATCGCATAGTCATCCGGAACAGCTGGTGCTCTCATGCATGCTTCAGTGTTGCTTGCCTCGAAGCGAGCATAGAAGTGGTTTAGCTCGTCTGGAAGTCTTGGGTCACTGGGCAGCTCGCGGCTGTGCTTCCCTTTGTAGTCTGTAATAGTTTTCAAGCCCTGCCACATCCGACGAGCATCAGAGCTGGTGTAGTACGATTCAATCTTAGTCCTGTATTGACTCTTTGCCTGTTTGATGGTTCATCGGAGGGCATAGCGGGATTTCTTATAAGCGTCCGGGTTAGAGTCCCGCTCCTTGAAAGCAGCAGCTCTACCCTTTAGCTCAGTGCGGATGTTTCCTGTAATCCATGGCTTCTGGTTGGGGTATGTACGTACGGTCACTGTGGGGACGACATCATCGATGCACTTATTGATGAAGCCAGTGACTGATGTGGTGTACTCCTCAATGCTATCTGAAGAATCCCAGAACATGTTCCAGTCTGTGCTAGCAAAACAGTCCTGTAGCTTAGCATCTGCGTCATCTGACCACTTTTCTATTAACCGAGTCACTGGTGCTTCCTGCTTTAGTTTTTGCTCATAAGCAGGAATCAGGAGGATAGAGTTATGGTCAGATTTGCCAAATGGAGGGCGAGGGAGAGCTTTGTATGCGTCTCTGTGTGTGGAGTAAAGGTGGTCTAGAGTTTTTTTTCCTCTGGTTGCACATTTAACATGCTGGTAGAAATTAGGTAGAACGGATTTAAGTTTCTCTGCATTAAAGTCCCCGGCCACTAAGAGCGCTGCCTCTGGATGAGCGTTTTCCTGTTGACTTATGGCCTTATACAGCTCATTTAGTGCAATCTTAATGCCAGCATTGGTTTGTGCTGGTAAATAGACAGCTATGAAAACCGCCACCCCTTGTCTTACCGGAGTCAGCCGTTCTATCCTGCCGATGTAGCGTATAGCCCGCTAGCTGTATGTTGTCCATGTCGTCGTTCAGCCACGACTCGGTGAAACATAAGATATTACAGTTTTTAATGTCCCGTTGGTAGGATAACCGTAATCTTAGGTCATCCAAGATTGAAGATTGGCTAATAGGATTGATGGGAGCGGCAGTTTACTCGCTCGCACGTCGGATCCTTACAAGGCACCCCGACCTCCGTCCACGATATCTCTGTCTCTTCCTCATGCGAATGATGGGGATTTGGGCCTTGTCGGGTGTCTGTAGGATATCCTTCGCGGCCGCCTCGTTGAAGAAAAAATCTTTGTCCGTTACGAGGTGAGTAATCGCTGTCCTGATATTCAGAAGCTCTTTTTGGTTATAAGAGACGATGGCAGAAACATTATGTACAAAATAAATTACAAATAGCGCGGAAAAACACACATAATAGTACAATTGGTTAGAGGTTGTAAAACGGCAGCCATCTTCTCCGGTGCCATCTGGGTGAGAGTACAGAGCGAGTTTTGTTGATGCTGAGAACGGAATGTAATAGCGTAGTTGAACATCATGGGAGAGGGGGGGGGGGGGGGGGCACTATGGGATAAAGCCATGTGTGTGTGTGTGTGTGTGTGTGCGCATGTGTGTGTATGTATGCCTATATGTGTGTGGCTAGCTAATCAACCCCCACAGACCCCTCCTGTGTGACATCTTCCAGAGAGAGTGCCATATGCTGTTAGAGCCTATGTGTCAGTTAATAGACTGGCAGTTGATGGCTCTCTGCTGATGGCTCTCTTCTGATGGCTCTCTTCTGATGGCTCTCCGCTGATGGCTCTCTGATGATGGCTCTCTGCTGATGCTTTCTTCTGATGGCTCTCTGCTGATGGCTTTCTGCTGATGGCTTTCTTCTGATGGCGCTCTGCTGATGGCTTTCTGTTGATGGCTCTCTGCTGATGGCTTTCTGCTGATGGCTTTCTGCTGATGGCTTTCTGCTGAAGGCTCTCTGCTGATGGCTCTCTGTTGATGGCTCTCTTTGATGGCTCTCTTCTGATGGCTCTCTGCTGATGGCTTTCTGCTGATGGCTCTCTACTGATGGCTCTCTGCTGAAGGCTCTGCTGATGGCTTTCTGCTGAAGGCTCTGTTGATGGCTCTCTGCTGATGGCTTTTTTCTAAAGGCTCTGCTGATTGCTCTCTGCTGAAGGCTCTGCTGATGGCTTTCTGCTGATGGCTTTCTGCTGAAGGCTCTGCTGATGGCTCTCTGCTGATGGCTTTCTTCTAAAGGCTCTGCTGATGATGCTCTGCTACTGCTTAATGATGGACAAACACTAATTTCATCAACTTCTCTTACAAGCAGGGGAGAGTGAGGGGGAGGAGGAGAGTGAGGGGGAGGAGGAGAGAGAGAGAGAGAGGGAGAGAGAGAGAGGAAGAGGAGGAGAGAGAGGGGAGGAGGAGAGTGAGGGGGAGGGGGAGGAGGAGAGAGAGAGAGAGACAGAGAGAGACAGACAGAGACAGAGACAGAGAGAGAGAGAGAGAGAGAGAGAGAGAGGAGGAGGAGAGAGAGGGGGAGGAGGAGGAGAGAGAGGAGAGAGAGAGAGAGAGAGAGAGAGAGGAGAGGGGGAGGAGAGAGAGAGAGAGAGAGAGAGAGAGAGAGAGAGAGAGAGAGAGAGAGAGGGGGGGGAGGAGAGAGAGAGAGAGAGAGAGAGAGAGAGAGAGAGAGAGAGAGAGAGAGAAAGAGGATATGCAAATGAGCCAATCAGGGCTCTGCGTCTTGTAATGTCAGCTGTCTCTGTGTTATGCTGTGAAATCCCCCATCAGCCTCCCAATCAGGAAATACAACATCTACATGTAGTAGAGGCCCACGAAGCCTGGTGGACACACAGACACACACACACACCAGAGTAGCCACCCAAATACACACGCACACACACACATCAGAGAAGCCACAAGCACACAAACACGAATACACACACGCACACCAGTGAGAGAGGGGAGAGATGTCTATGTATCTATCGCTCCAGTCAATAAAGGCTGTGCTATGATTCAATTTGCAGTAATTACCGTCTTCCGTCCACTGACACACACAATTCTGTCCGCATATACACACATACACACACCGGCCGCACACACACACACACACACACACACACCATACTACCCTCTGCCACTGACGTGTTCAACTACCAGCTACCGCACTTACACTGTAGTCTCCATGGACACAGCGACGAGATCAAATGGCCCAATTTACTCCCCCTCCTCCCCCCTCCTCCCCCCTCCTCACCACTCCTCCCCCCTCCTCACACACCCCCTCACACTTCAGTCAATATGACTGGGATGAGAGGTTAACTAGCTAAATTGAATCGTGTGGCAGTTATATTGTTATGTGACAATCTGTGCAGCAATGTTAGTTACTCACAGCTTATCACTTGTCTATTTCTATTGGCTCTGGGGAGAGAGTTGCCTATATAGGTACAGATCTAGGATCAGCTTACCTGACCAAATCATAACCTTCATCATTAGGTGAAGCGGATGCAAAATGAGCTTAGAGCAGTGTGTCTAGGGGGTAACATTATTCTACTCCAAATTGAGTGGGAGAGGCCAGTCGCCATAGTGAGGTGGGCCAGTCGCCATAGTGGGAGGGGTCATTAGCCATAGTGAGGTGGGCCAGTAGCCATAGTGGGAGGGGCCATTAGCCATAGTGAGGTGGGCCAGTAGCCATAGTGGGAGGGGCCATTAGCCATAGTGAGGTGGGCCAGTAAGCCATAGTAGGAGGGGCCATTAGCCATAGTGAGGTGGGCCAGTAGCCATAGTGGGAGGGGTCATTAGCCAAAGTGAGGTGGGCCAGTAGCCATAGTGGGAGGGGTCATTAGCCATAGTGAGGTGGGCCAGTAGCCATAGTGGGAGGGGTCATTAGCCATAGTGAGGTGGGCCAGTAGCCATAGTGGGAGGGGTCATTAGCCAAAGTGAGGTGGGCCAGTAGCCATAGTGGGAGGGGCCATTAGCCATAGTGAGGTGGGCCAGTAGCCATAGTAGGAGGGGTCATTAGCCATAGTGAGAGGAGACAGTAGTCAGACAGGAAGTCATTAATGGTGGGTATATGCGTAGAGGTGGGCCAATCATAAAATAGTTCCCCTCCCTCCTAGGATAGTTTCTGCGAAACCACCACCAGGCCAATTAGGTGTTCTGTAGGTACCTTAGATCTTAAGCCTAATGTCGCTTTTATTCTTTCCACATTGGCTTTAATAGCAATTATTAGCTTTAAAAGCACAAACAAAATGTCAGGGAGAAGGGAGAGAGAGAGAGAGAGAGAGAGAGAGAAGAGAGAGAGAGAGAGAGAGAGAGAGAGAGAGAGAGAGAGAGAGAGAGAGAGAGAGAGAAGAGAGAGAGAGAGAGAGAGAGAACTGTGCCATGGTATTGAATGACTACATCTGGGGGTTAGAGAAGAAAGTGAGGCTTGGTAAGGTTTGAAGCAGCAGATGGATTAACACACACACACACACGGTAAAACACACACACACGGTAACACACTCACACGGTAAAAACCCACACACGGTAACACACACACACACGGTAACACACACACCCTCTAATGGGCCACGGATTCAGAGTGACACACACACATCGCCACAGCAACAGATTTGCATATAGAACAAAGCCGCCTCCAGGCGAGGCCACCAGGACCAACACACTGACACACACACACTCACCTCTGACACACACTGACACACATATTGCCTCCCACCCTGGATGCACCTGTCAGGGGCGAGGTGCTGTTAAAAGGTCCTCATTAGAATGGCTTTGATCTAGAGGCTCACGGGGGTCCCCTGCAAACTCACCCACCTGCTCCTGTTCCCTCACCCCCCCCCTCTCCCTACCCCCTCACCTGCTCCTCCAGCCTGCTCCCCTCTCTCCTCACCCCCTCATCTGCTCCTCCAACCTGCTCCCCTCTCTCCTCACCCCTCACCTGCTCCTCCCTCTGCTCCCCTCTCTGCTCACCCCCATCACCTGCTCCTCCCCCCTGCTCCCCTCTCTCCTCACCCCTCACCTGCTCCTCCCCCCTACTCCCCTTTCCTGCCCCCTCTCAGCTCTGCTGTCTCTGCATGCCCCTCTCAGCTCTGCTGTGGGCGGCAGAAAGCCTTAGCGGTTAAGAGTGTGTTGGGCCAGTAACTGAAAGGTCGCTGGTTCAAATCCCCGAGCTAACTAGGTGAAAAATCTGTCGATGTGCCCTTGAGCAAGGCACTTAGCCCTAATTGCTCCTGTAAGTTGTTCTGGATAAGAGTGTCTGCTAGACCGGTTCCAATCCCAGTGCAAAACAACTGACATAATTTCAACTGATTTCATTTCAAAGATTTGCATAGGCTAGGTGTTGCATTATTTTCTTAACAGTCAGCATAGATACATGTCAGATAAAGGTACGAAGATCCAGGCCTATATATGTACAATTTCTGAAAATGGTCCCCCCAAGAGGTTGGCTGAGACTATGTAGGCTACACAGACCAGTTCCAGCACAAAACTACAGTATCATTATTTCCAAAGATTTGCATGTGTGTTCTAACAACTATGGTGAACAGGAAACCAGGCCCGCACAGTAAGCCTTGACTCAGCTTGGTTCTGGGCAGGAGTGTGAAAAGGGTACATGTCTTCTCAAGCCAGAGACTGTGGAGAGGCAGGAAGGGAGCAGAATAGAGCTGCATATTGGCCACTGTGAGGGTGGCAGTAGCAGGAAGGTGGTATGGCTCTCACACAGTGGGGATGGCTCCACACTAACTCAAAGCAGGCCTAGGCCCAGTATAACTACTCAAGTGTGTGTGAGCTCTGTGTGTGTGTGTGTGTGTGTGTGTGTGTGTGTGTGTGTGTGTGTGTTGTGCCTGCATCTGTAGCCAATCTGAGTTAGACTGGTGAAAGCCCTAAAGAGACATAGAGGGGGGGGGGGGGGGGGGGGGGGGGATTAAACAATAAAGGTATCATGTATATCTCCATAAAGCGTATCATGTATATCTCCATAAAGGTATCATGTATCTCCAGCAACATAACCAGAGACAGGCAATAACAACCAGCCTCTCATGTAGCAAACTATGGGAGCTGCTCTGCTCCAAGCCTCCAGGGCATCTCTCAGAGCACAAGGAGAAGCTGTGAAAAATAACTGGAAAGACCTCTCTGTCAGTAAGAGCTATGGTTCTTGGCTCAGCCTCTGTAATCGCTCGAAAAAAGCTTGAGCTCCAAAAGTGCATTAGCTAAGCTTTCTGAGGCATTTCTGTGAGCCTGACTCATCGACTCATAACTGGAGTGTGTTTGTCTGTGTGTGTGTGTGTGTCTGTGTGCTGGGGTCTCGCTGGCTCTGCCGTCAATCATGTGGCGCTGGATGAGTTTGATGGATGACTATCACTCGTACTTGTGGCTGAGAGAAGAAAAGATGCAGGGAATGGAGAGGAGAGAGGAGAGGAGAGAGGAGAGAGAGAGTGAGAGAGAGAGAGAGAGAGAGAGAGAGAGAGAGAGAGAGAGAGAGAGAGAGAGAGAGAGAGGAGAGAGAGAGAGAGAGAGAGAGCGAGAGAGAGGAGAGAGAGAGAGAGAGAGAGACAGACAGAGAGACAGAGAGACAGAGAGATATATAGAGGATAGAGAGAGCTGAGTTCAGAGTAAACGTGATGAGGTTCATTATTTTCTGTTGCTCCCTCCCTCCCTCCCTCCCTCCCTATAGTCTCTCTCTGCCAGTTGATATGGTCTCTCTCTCTGTCAGTTCATATGGTCTCTCTCTGCCAGTTGATATGGTCTCTCTCTCTGTCAGTTCATATGGTCTCTCTCTGTCAGTTCATATGGTCTCTCTCTGTCAGTTCATGTGGTCTCTCTCTCTCTCTTTCAATTCATATGGTCTCTCTTTCTCTCTCTGTCAGTTCATTCTCTCTCGTTCAATTGATATGGTCTCTCCCTCTATCTCTCTGTCAGTTCATATGGTCTCTCCTGTAATAACCATTCTGCTGTGATGTTCTAAATGTCACATGGAGTCTGGCAGTTCTGCTGCTCTGCTCTGCTGTGGGAGGTATGTAAGCCTGTCCCAGGTGGGGCTTGGGATGGGACTGGGGATGGGTCTGGGCCTGGGGCTGTTACTGGGACTGGGGCTTTGGCTAGGGTTGGAGCTGGGCAGGGCTGGAGTTATGGGGGATCTTAGGTGGCCTGGCCTGCCCTACCGTACCTACTTGCCCGTATAAATAAAATATTTAGATATTGAGAATTTATTTGACCGAGACAGACGCCGAGAGAAACACGCATCAATCTCGGTCAGATAAAGCATCCGAGTGAGGGAAACAGCGCCCCTCTGTCTCAGTATGTGCAGCCCATGTATCTGATACTGTCTGGACCAAAAGAGTATGGCATGTCATACTATTTTTGGCCACACAGTATCAGATACATGGGTTACATCTAGTAAGACAGAGGGGCACTGTTTCGCTCGCTGGGATGCTTTATCCGGAGAGAGGTTTCAGCCATGCAAATTGAAGGAAAGTTGGCAGGTGCTGGACTCTTCGGATGCTGGAATTATTTTTGATGAATGTGCGAAGGTAACCTACTTTTTGAATAGGCAGCGTGTCCAATAGGCTTAACGTAAATTGAAATAAATACAGTACATTCGGAAAGTATTCAGACCCCTTGACTTTTTCCATGTTTTGTTACATTACAGCCTTATTCAAAAATTGTTGAAATAGATTTTTTCCCTCATCAATCTACACAAAATACCCCATAATCACAAAGCAAAAACAGATTTTTTGAAATGTTTGCACATTTATTAAAAATACAAAAACGGAAATATCACATTTACCTAAGTATTCAGACCCTTTACTCAGTACTTTGTTGAAGCACCTTTGGCAGCGATTACAGCCTCAAGTCTTCTTGGGTATGACGCTACAAGCTTGGCACGCCTGTATTTGGGGAGTTTCTCCCATTCTTCTCTGCAGATCCTCTCAAGCTCTGTCAGGTTGGATGGGGAGCATCACTGCACAGCTATTTTCAGGACTCTCCAGAGATGTTCGATCAGGTTCAAGTCTGGGCTCTGTCTGGACCACTCAAGGACATTCAGAGATTGTCCCAAAGCTACTCCTTCGTTGTCTTGGCTGTGTGCTTAGGGTCGTTGTCCTGTTGGAAGGTGAACCTTCGCCCCAGTCTGAGGTCCTGATCACTTTGGAGCAGGTTTTCATCAAGGATCTCTCTGTACTGTAGTACTCTGTAGCATTCATTTTTCCTTCGATCCTGACTGGTCTCACAGTCCCTGCCGCTGAAAAACATCCCCACAGCATGATGCTGCCACCACTGTGCTTCACAGTAGGGATGGTGCCAGGTTTCCTCCAGATGTGACGCTTGGCATTCAAGCCAAAGAGCTCAATCTTGGTTTCATCAGACCAGAGAATCCTGTTTCTCATGGTCTGAGAGTTTTTAGGTGCCTTTTGGCAAACTCCAATCGGGCTGTCATGTGCCTTTTACTGAGGAGTGGCTTCCGTCTGGCCACTCTACCATAAAGGCCTGATTGGTGGAGTGCTGCAGAGATGGTTGTCCTTCTAGAAGGTTCTCCCATATCCACAGAGGAACTCTGGAGCTCTGTCAGAGTGACCATCGGGTTCTCAGTCACCTCCCTGACCAAGGCCCTCAGTTTGGCCAGGTGGCCAGCTCTAGGAAGAGTCTTGGTGGTTCCAAACTTCTTCCATTTAAGAATGATGGAGGCCACTGTGTTCTTGGGGACCTTCAATGCTGCAGACATATTTTTGTACCCTTCCCCAGATCTGTGCCTCGACACAATCCTGTCTCTGAGCTCTACGGACAAGTCCTTCGACCTCATGGCTTGGTTTTTGCTCTGACATGCACTGTCAACTGTGGGACCTTATATAGACAGGTGTGTGCCTTTCCAAATCATGTCCAATTACATTTTACATTTTAGTCATTTAGCAGACGCTCTTATCCAGAGCGACTTACAGTTAGTGAGTGCATACATTTTCATACTGGCCCCCCGTGGGAAACGAACCCACAACCCTGGCACAGGGGCCAGTATGAAAATCAGTATGTCCAATCAATTGAATTTACCACAGGTGCATCGTTAGATGCTTTTTTGCCCTTCTGCATCACTTTATCCACAGAAGATCCCTGCTAAACATAGAATAAACATCTGTCTGACTGTGGCTGCCGATAACTTCAGAACGAAGTTGACTACAATTAAAAGGTTGCCAAAGTATTTGCAATTGTTACAAACAAGTGAAGGATAGAACGATGCTTCAAATAAAAACTGAGATGACTGCATTAAAATATACATAGCCTATACACTGAGAGAACAAAACATTAGGATCACCTTCCTAATATTGAGTTGCAGAACAGCCTCAATTCGTCAGGGCATGGACTCTACAAGGTGTCGAAAGCGTTCCACAGGGAGGCTGGCCCATGTTGACTCCAATGCTTCCCACAGTTGTGTCAAGTTGGCTGGATATCCTGGATGTCCTTTGGGTGGTGGACCATTCTTCATACACACCAGAAACTGTTTGGCGTGAAAAATCCAGCAGCGTTGCAGTTCTTGACACAAACCGGTTACCATTCTCATTCTAGGAGCGGAAACGTTGTTTGCAGAGTTCACAACCTGGTACACTTGTGAGAAACAGATATATTCTTTTTTCATGTCCATAATTTACGAGTTTTGTAAATCAATTCATTGTCTTTTGTTTGGTGTGCTCCATGTGAGCAATGAGCATGTGTCTGCTTTCTCTGTCCTTTTTGATGATGAGGGATCACACGTGTGCATGCCTGAGCACGCATAGCAGTACCTGGCCTGCTGCGTGCAAATGTAGGAAATTGCCCATTTGGGGATGTTTGATTTCTGATTGTCTGAACTCACCACGTCCACCACTAATAAGCTGAGCTTCTCAGTCATTTTTTCTTCAACTCAAACAGTAAGTCAACTAAGTATATATATTGTTTTACATCCACTGTGAATGGTAATATTTCCTCAATTCTCACAGTATTTGAAAAATCTTTCCAACACTCTCCCCATCGATAATCACCAAACCTTGGTGTGAAAGAGCAAGAATAGCATGATCTGATGGTCCCATATATCCAGTGGAAACGTCATAAAATACCTGAACACTTTTCCCTTGCGCGGGAAACTCTGAGGGCCCGGAATAGGCTAGTTGAGACAATGTTGCATGTTCGCCGGGCGAAAGCTTCAGGCCAGACCCAGTTGATTGATTTGATACAATGTTGCACTTCACTAAGCGATGACCGATAGAAAGGGAAAACCTGCATTTTCATCAGGATATTTTCTACTGGTTTTATTTGTCAGCTTTATGTATTTTTACTTAGTTGACAATGGAAGTTAAATGCCTACTGCTGCATTGGCCTATAGGCCAGGAATATGCATGCATTCATTTCTTTAGCCGCGAACAGTGTATCAATGTGTCCATATGACAGAGGCTGGTGCTCTCGCATTAGTTGGATTTTTACTTTTAGATTTGTATCTTTTTAATTCAGATGTTTATGATTAACCAAGTAACAATGATTTTGAGAAACAAGAAGGTTATTATTGAAATGAAACTGTTCCACGAAAATGCGCATCGGCTATGAAAAATCATAACTGGCACGGAGATCGGTAGATAAGCTTCCCCAAACTTAAAACTCATGCTCCGCCTATGAAGTGATTTGTTTGACAATCAGATGAAAACATCATGACTGGTTGTGTCCATACCAAAATTAAAAGGTAATACATTTTTACATTTAAATTCCATGTCTTTTCAATAAAACCAATCTACAAAATAGGAGGTCCTGTGAAGAAAACGTGCCCCCCTATGGAAATCAAATGCCCATCCAACTGATTAGTTCTGGGAAGGGGTTAGGATGGGATGTGGGAAAAGGGCCGGTTACGGCGAACTGGGGATGAGGACTTTGGGCTGCAGGTCTGGGGACGAAGAGGAGCAGCTGGGAGGAACTGGGGGACATGGAGACTGGGAACCAGGCTGAGGCTGCAGGACTAGTGTGGACTGGGGAGTGACTGGCAGCATGGCCTGCTTATGTGGGTTAATAACCAGAACAGAGCATTCTCTGGCAGGCTCAGACAGCACAGCACAGTACACTGCAGCTTAATGATATCCACCTGGGCCTGTCAACCAGTTACATTTACCCCCTTACACTGTCATACCCCCAACCTCACAGGGACCAAGCCTTCCTTCCTAACCAATTGGGGAGCCATACAAACCTCTCCTCGCATGCTGCCACATACCTGGGGCTGTATTCACAAACATACCTGGGGCTGTATTCACAAACATACCTGGGGCTGTATTCACAAACATACCTGGGGCTGTATTCACAAACATACCTGGGGCTGTATTCACAAACATACCTGGGGCTGTATTCACAAACATACCTGGGGCTGTATTCACAAACATACCTGGGGCTGTATTCACAAACTCTCAGAGTAGGAGTGCTGATCTAAGATCAGAAAGTATTCACACCCTTTGACTTTTCCCACATTTTGTTGTGTTCCAGCCTGAATTGGAAAATGATTATATAGAGCTTTTTTTTGTCACTGGCCTACACACAATACCCCATAATGCCAAAGTGGAATTATGTTTTTTGAAATGTGTACAAATTAATTAAAAATGAAAATCTGAAATGTGTTGAGTCAATAAGTATTCAACCCCTTTGTTGTGGCAAGCCTAAATAAGTTCAGGAGTAAAAATGTGCTTAACAAGTAACATAATAAGTTGCATGGACTCACTCTGTGTACAATAATAGTGTTTTTGTGATTTTTGAATGACCACCTCATCTCTGAACCCAACACATATAATTATCGTAAGGTCCCTCAGTCAAGCAGTGAATTTCAAACACAGATTCAACCACAAAGACCAGGGAGGTTTTCCAATGCCTCGCAAAGAAGGGCACCTATTGGCAGTAGTGGTGTGTAAAATCACCGGGGAAGCCAAGCCAGGGAAAAAAAGTCATATTACAACCTATGTGTTATGATAATTGCATTGCCTTGACACCGTGATATATAGGCCTAAGGCCGAGACATTAAGAAGACACAGTGGCAGAATAAATTCAACCACACAAATTCAATCAAACCGGAGAGCAACATCTGTCCGGTGAAGTCCACAAAACATATTGCATGTAACAGTCACATGACCTACAGCATGGTCAAGCTAGTTAATGTTTCCGACATTTTCGGACTAGTAAACAAATATTGATTTAGAACCACAGGCGAGTTACCGCAAGTCGCAAAGAAAACAGGCACTATTCCAGCAACATTTTCAACATTTCAACGTCATCTAATCACCTCTGCTTAGTCTAATACAGTGATAACTAAAAGACACCAAAAACGATTTAGTCCAATCATCGTAAGATAAATATGATGTGGCTGTCCATGGTAGCCTACTGATTTGTGTGTGTGTGTGTGCGTGCGTGCGTGCGTGTGTGTGTGTGTGTGTGTGTGCGTGTGGGTGTGTGTGTGTGTGTGTGTGTGTGTGTGTGTGTGTGTGTGTGTGTGTGTGCGTGCGTGTGTGTGGGTGTGCGCGTGCGTACAAGTAGAAAAAACATGTTGACTCATCCTACTTCTAGAGAAACGCCAATGCCACCCTCCTCTTTCATGTTGCCTAAATTGTCTTTGACTCTGTCATACAGTACATGCTTTTAGTTTTTGTTGTCCTGGGCTACCTGGCTAAAATGCTTTCTCACTAGCTTAACTTTCTTTCATGGGCAACAATGTGCCAGGCCAGCTAGTTAACATTAGCCTAATGCAGCTAGCTACATATTGAACTTCCATCCTCTCAAGCCAGGGGCACAATTTATGAATTTATGGTTGGATCAGAATTGTTGTTAAAATCATTGGCCAGTACAGATAATTAAGTAAAACTGCAAGTCTAAATCCCTATCTCCATCCATGGCTAATTTAGAAAAGGGATGATTTTAGCTAGCTAGCTAGCCACTGGAGGACAGCAAGTAACAACACAACGAGATGCTACAATTCAAGTTTTTGGCTTTTGATGTAATGTGATTGGTGTTAAGCCAAATCCAAACCGTCTGCCCTTGACTCTTTCTTTTACATTTTACATTTGACATTTTAGTCATTTAGCAGACGCTCTTATACAGAGCGACTTACAGTTAGTGAGTGCATACATTATTATTATATATATTTTTTTCATACTGGCCCCCCGTGGGAATCAAACCCTTTGGTGCGCTAGGACCATTCACAGCTGAGCTAATTCAGTTCAGCTCAACGCTGATTGGCTATTATTTTATACTTTTTTTATCAAGGGATGCCAAATGCTCGCTTGCTTTACTTGCATTCAATGCTACGGGTGACAACAATGTCATACTCTTTTTGACCAGACAGGGCTACACATACGGAGACAGAGGGGCACTGTTTCATTCACTCGGATGCTTTCTCCCGTGAGATACATTCAGACTCTTGCTAATTGAAGGAAATTGATGAAACACAGAGAGACGAAAGATACATTATTTTGTATGTTTAAAAAAGAATAATAGAGAAGCCTGGCTTCCCTTGGCTTCCATGAATACACGCCACTGTCTCTCTGTGGCCTTCTAAAAAAAAAAACACTAAGGTGTGTCAAACCAAACCAAACCAAATCGTCTCTTGGCTTACACTGGAGTTGTCAGCTAAAATACCACGTCTCACTCTGCAACACCCTCTCCCCTCCACTAAAACACACACACAGGAGAACACATACACACACTAACTAACACACACACAGTGACAGGCAGGTGTGTGAGAACGATTGGGCTGTGTTTGGCCCTGGGCTTCCCCTGTGGGTTTTCTTTCTCTGTCCCTGGGCAGTACACAGACTAGGGGGAGGGGGAGGGAGAGAGAGAGAGAGAGAGAGAGAGAGAGAGAGAGAGAGAGAGAGAGAGAGAGAGAGAGAGAGAGAGAGAGAGAGAGAGAGAGAGAGAGAGAGAGAGAGAGAGAGAGAGAGAGAGAGCATCCCCTGACTCTTATCAGTCTGATGCATTTCCTGCTCCTGGCATGGCTCCTGCATAGCTTATGGTTAAGAAGGCTTTCATCCATCCAGACTGCCTTCAGCACACACAAGCACACACATGCACATACACACATTTGTTGTACTATCCTTGTGGGGACCAAACAATTGATTCCTATTTAAAATCCTATTTTCCCTAACCCCTAACCCTAAACCGAAACCTAAACCTAAACCTAACCCTAAAATAGCTTTTTTCCTTGTGGAGACCGGCAAAATGTCCCCACTTGTCCAAATTGTCCTTGTTTTGCTACCCTGTGAGGACTTCTGGTCCCCACAAGGATAGTAAAACCAAACACCCACATCCCTGGGTGCCCTGGCTGTTGCCTCCTGCCACAGGCCCAGACTACAGGCACAGACTAGCTCATTGCTCCACTGGCACCAATCACACTGATAACATCACAGGCTTTATTTCATTTAACTCTGTTCTGTGAAAGAGGAAGGAGGAGAAAGGCTGTGTGTGTGTGTGTGTGTGTGTGTGTGTGTGTGTGTGTGTGTGTGTGTTTTAGGTTTACTTATTACCATGGTACCTCTGTAACCTTGAAGAGATAATTCCCCTGGCTCTATTGTCATCAGCCGCCATAGACATGACAGCACAGGCTCCCTTCTCAACACAGAACATTTACAAGAGAAATGGGATTTTATTTTTTTACAAAAAAGGAGGGGATATATACAGAGAGTATGAAATTCCACAATAACTTAAAAAGAAGAAATGAACAGGTAATATACATCAAACCCGTCTTGGTTTAATTACTACAAGTTTTAATAAAACAAAAAGAAGAAATTATATTATTTGAAGAACATCATTTCCATTATTTATCAGTGATACATACAACTGACAATAATGCAGCTATTAAAATTAAGTGTTTTAGCGGCCTATTGTGTTTTTACTGAACTACCAAACAAAAGAGGAAGAAAGCAATCAATAATAATAATAATATTTGTGGTGAAACACATTGTAAACCATAAACACTGTCTCCTCACTTTAACAGTACTACACCACCCAGACAGCTCGGCCAATAAGACGATTAGAGACATAACAACGCTAAAGTAACACTACCCGTTCTCTCTAACACACAAGATCCTCTGTAGCTCAGCTGGTAGAGCACGGCGCTTGTAACGCCAAGGTAGTGGGTTCGATCCCCGGGACCACCCATACACAAAAAAAATGTATGCATGCATGACTGTAAGTCGCTTTGGATAAAAGCGTCTGCTAAATGGCATATTATTATTATTATATTATTATAAAAACCGCACTAAAAGCAGCCAGTATGCAAACACACCACACACATTTCATCAGAAAAGCTCTCCTTTGCCCTAAACGGGGTCTATAGCTCTGAACTTTTCAGACAGTACAATATACTTTTTATCCCATGTCTGTCATCTATGCAAGGCTTCAGTTGTTACCTAAAGACTGTTTTTTTTAAAGCAGGGATAAGTCTCTGTCTATGTTGCAGGGCAGGTTTCTAAGTGTTTTGACCCTCCCTGGTCGGTCAAAACTGTCTTTGTTGGCATCATATTCAATCTTTAGAATTATAGCCTTTCTTGGGTGAATCATAGGACCTTAGTGTCAAGCCTCAAGAGTACCTGCACAGCAAAGCCTAGGGCTCAACCTTGACGGTATTCAATCTGAATCACAAGGTGTACAGTGGGGGACAAAAGTATTTGATCCCCTGCTGATTTTGTACGTTTGCCCACTGACAAAGAAATGATCAGTCTATAATTTTAATGGTAGGTTTATTTGAACAGTGAGAGACAGAATAACAACAAAAAAATCCAGAAAAACGCATGTCAAAAATGTTATAAATTGATTTGCATTTTAATGAGGGAAATAAGTATTTGACCCCCTCTCAATCAGAAAGATTTCTGGCTCCCAGGTGTCTTTTATACAGGAAACGAGCTGAGATTAGGAGCACACTCTTAAAGGGAGTGCTCCTAATCTCAGCTTGTTACCTGTATAAAAGACACCTGTCCACAGAAGCAATCAATCAATCAGATTCCAAACTCTCCACCATGGCCAAGACCAAAGAGCTCTCCAAGGATGTCAGGGACAAGATTGTAGACCTACACAAGGCTGGAATGGGCTACAAGACCATCGCCAAGCAGCTTGGTGAGAAGGTGACAACAGTTGGTGCGATTATTCGCAAATGGAAGAAACACAAAATAACTGTCAATCTCCCTCGGCGTGGGGCTCCATGCAAGATCTCACCTCGTGGAGTTACAATGATCATAAGAACGGTGAGGAATCAGCCCAGAACTACACGGGAGGATCTTGTCAATGATCTCAAGGCAGCTGGGACCATAGTCACCAAGAAAACAATTGGTAACACACTACGCCGTGAAGGACTGAAATCCTGCAGCGCCCGCAAGGTCCCCCTGCTCAAGAAAGCACATATACATGCCCATCTGAAGTTTGCCAATGAACATCTGAATGATTCAGAGGAGAACTGGGTGAAAGTGTTGTGGTCAGATGAGACCAAAATGGAGCTCTTTGGCATCAACTCAACTCACCGTGTTTGGAGGAGGAGGAATACTGCCTATGACCCCAAGAACACCATCCCCACCGTCAAACATGGAGGTGGAAACATTATGCTTTGGGGGTGTTTTTCTGCTAAGGGGACAGGACAACTTCACCGCATCAATGGGACGATGGACGGGGCCATGTACCGTCAAATCTTGGGTAAGAACCTCCTTCCCACATCCAGGGCATTGAAAATGGGTCGTGGGTGGGTATTCCAGCATGACAATGACCCAAAACACACGGCCAAGGCAACAAAGGAGTGGCTCAAAAACAAGCACATTAAGGTCCTGGAGTGGCCTAGCCAGTCTCCAGACCTTAATCCCATAGAAAATCTGTGAAGGGAGCTGAAGGTTCAAGTTGCCAAACGTCAGCCTTGAAACCTTAATGACTTGGAGAAGATCTGCAAAGAGGAGTGGGACCAAATCCCTCCTGAGATGTGTGCAAACCTGGTGGCCAACTACAAGAAACGTCTGACCTCTGTGATTGCCAACAAGGGTTTTGCCACCAAGTACTAAGTCATGTTTTGCATAGGGGTCAAATACTTATTTCCCTCATTAAAATGCAAATCAATTTATAAAAATGTTTTTGT